>NC_091958.1:11434256-11610410 GCF_031021105.1 Erythrolamprus reginae
TTAAATAAGGTTCAGGAGGGAAGTGTTTAGTGAACCCAAGAACCAGGGGGCACAATCTGAGGTAAGTTGGGGGAAAGATCAGAAGCAACGTGAGAAAATATTATTTTACTGGAAGAGCATTAGATTCTTGGAACGAACTTCCAACAGACGTGATTGGTAAATCCACATTAACTGAATTTAAACATGCCTGGGATAAACTTATATACATTCTAAGATAAAATATAGGATATAGTATACGGGCAGACTAGATGGACCAGGAGGTCTTTTTCTGCCATCAATCTTCTAATTTCCATGTTTCTATGTTACCTTAGAATAGAAATAGACTACTTTCTCCAATTTGTTTGGAACATCAATTTACCTTGCTTGAAAAAGCGAAGCCAATTCAGTAAGAATATTTCTTGGTATCATCGTCGTCACCAACTCCACCTCTTCTGGTTATACAAACCGCTCCGGACATGCCATTTACAGCAACTATTTTTTCCTGCAATACCCACACTATTTATTTTTCTTTCCTGAAAATAAATAAATGGATGTGTTGGGCCGGGCCACATCCATCATAGCTGTCATTTTGTGACAGCACCAAGAATATGTCCTCAACTTTCAAATGGATCTATCGCCTTAAAAAATGTTGCCTTCCCCAGGTTCATAGATTTAATCCGCCCTATATTATAAATTATCCAGAAGGAAGGCCACTTCGAATGATGAGTGAGGAATGATATAATTAGGTGATGAAACTGCAGGAGGAAGATTAGTCACAGAGACAAGGTATGAAGACATCAAGGAATGGACATCGGTTGCGACTTTTGCCATGCCAGGACAATACAAGAAAAAAACTCCCCTGAATTTAGGTGGGATTTGCCTCAATGCAATCACTAAACATTTTTTAAAAAAACTTTATATGTCCAAAAGTATTGGCTGACAGCTTCAAAAAATTGTATTACACCTATTAATTCTTCCTTCCTGTTTCTATTACTTACAATGCTGTTTTGAATCTCTGTTAGCCTTTAACCATAACAATAGCATTTATTTATCTATCTATCTATCTATCTATCTATCTATCTATCTATCTATCTATCTATCTATCTATCTATCTATCTATCTATCTATTGGATTTGTATGTTGCCCCTCTCCGGAGACTCGGGGCAGCTAACAGCGACAATAAAACAGTGTACAATAGTAATTTGGTATTAGAAATGATTAAAAACCCATTAATATAAAAACCAAACATACATACATACATACCATACATAGAATTGTAAAGGCCTAGGGGGAAAGAGGATCTCAATTCCCCCATGCCTGGCGGCAGAGGTGGGTTTTAAGTTGTTTATGAAAGGCAAGGAGGGTGGGGGCAGTTCTAATCTCTGGGGGGAGTTGGTTCCAGAGGGCTGGGGCTGCCACAGAGAAGGCTCTTCCCCTGGGTCCCGCCAGGCGACATTGCTTAGTTGACAGGACCCGGAGAAGATCCACTCTTTGGGACCTAACTGGTCGCTGGGATTCGTGCAGCAGAAGGCGGTCCCTGAGGTAATCTGGCCCGGTGCCATGAAGGGCTTTATAGGTCATAACCAACACTTTGAATTGTGACCGGAAACTGATCGGCAACCAATGCAGACTGCGGAGTGTTGGTGTAACATGGGCATATTTGGGAAAGCCCATGATTGCTCTTGCAGCTGCATTCTGCACGATCTGAAGTTTATAAGTTTATATAAGTTTATAAGTTTATATAAGTTTAGACTTATATAGAGTGCTTAGAGTTATATACCATTTCAGAGTGCCCTTTCTAAGTGATTTTTAGAATCTGCAAATTGCCCCCAACAATCTAGTTTTAAAGACCTTGGAAGGATGGAAGGGTGAGTCAAGCTTGAGCTGGGTGAGAATTGAACCGCCGGCAGTCGGCAGAATGATAGTGCATTCTAATTACTTTTCCACCACATCATGCATCTTTTACCATCATGCAATTCAGTGAAGGGCTGCAAAAAATGTTACTACCATACTGTGGGCGTGGCTTATTTTCTGGGTGTGGCTAGCCAGCCATGTTACCAGGTGAGAGTGGCTTGACTGTCATATGAACGGGGGTGGCTTTAAGGTCATGTGACTGGCTTAAAGGTGGTCAAGTTGAGGTCACTCACATCAAGGGTTTGGGTTAGGGTGCCTGGCCTCTCCTCACCTCAAAGAGATACAATTTCCCTCTCTATTTACTATTGATGAAGATAAAGTGGAACCCGCCCCTTGTTGAAGATGTTTCACTTTTCATCCAAGAAGCTTCTTCAGTTCTGACCGAACTGTCAGTCGGAACTGAAGAAGCTTCTTGGATGAGAAGCAAAACCTCTTCAAGGAAAAACAAAGCCCAGTTGCCTTTTGAAAAAGCATCCTGGAAGGAAAAGAGCAAATCTTAGAATCTGTCCCATTATTACCTAAATGATCTTTGATGCATGCTTGCAAAATACATTGAGAAAAGGACTAATTCAATTCAATTCAATTCAATTTATTAGATTTGTATGCTGCCCCTCTCCGAAGACTAGGGGCGGCTCACAACAATAATAAAAACAATATTCCAGTGAAAACAAATCTAATATTAAAAAGCACATAAAACCCTATCATATTTAAAAAAGCAAACAACATATACATACCCAAACATAAATATAAAAAAGCCTGGGGGAAAGGTGTCTCAACTCCCCCATGCCTGGTGGTATAGATGGGTCTTGAGTAAGACAAGGAGTGTGGGGGCAGTTCTAATCTCTGGGGGGAGTTGATTCCAGAGGGCCAGAGAAGGCTCTTCCCCTGTGGCCCACCAAATGACATTGTTTGGTTGACGGGACCCAGAGAAGGCCAACTCTGTGGGACCTCATCGGTTGCTGGGATTCGTGCGGTAGCAGGCGGTTCCGGAGGTACTCTGGTCCAATGCCATGCAGGGCTTTAAAGGTCATAACCAACACTTTGAATTGTGACTGGAAACTGATCGGCAGCCAATGCAGGCCACAGAGTGTTGCAGAAACGTGGGCAAATCTAGGAAGCCCCACGATGGCTCTTGCGGCCACGTTCTGCACAATCTGAAGTTTCCGAACACTTTTCAGAGGTAGCCCCATGTAGAGAGCGTTGCAGTAATCGAACCTCGAGGTGTTGAGGACATGAGCGACTGTGAGCAGTGACTCCCTGCCCAAATAGGGCCGCAACTGATGCACTTATTCATAAAATTAAGATCTAACTTCTGACCTGCTTCCTACATAACTGGATGGGTTTCTCAATCCTATTAAAAGGTGGTATGGAAGTTTTATTATTTTTTTTATTTTTTGAGGTAGGAGGAATGTTATTCTATGAGAAGCGGTTATGTGATGTGTCTCTCAGATTCAAGGACAAAGAAGGATGATCAAGTACTTTGATTCATATATTCATATATTTCCAGTCATCCATAACCTGAGACAGGAACTGTTGCTTGAAAAGTTAACCCTGTGGCCATAAGATCCAGTTACCAATCCCAAATTTAAATTAGCTTCCATATGTGCTGTAGAAAGAGAAACAGCCTTTTTCTAAGATTTTCCACATTGCTACAAGTGTGTGTGTGTTTAAAATAAGATTTGCTGGGGAAAGACGAGACTTACTTCTTGCTAATATTGTTGGTGACTAGAATGTTTCGGGAGAAAAAAAGACCAACTATAAAAATATAGGGTAAAACTCTTGATTCCAAGAATGTTTATCCATTAAAATCAGTTTGTTTTGGTGGTGAAGGAACTAGGCTAGAAAACAGAGAACCTGGGTCCCAGTCCCACTTTAGACATAAAAACCAGCTGGATGACTTTGGGCCAGTCACCAGGATATAGTGAGTCCCAGTTCTGTTTTGCCCATGAAAGCAGATGGGTGGCCAATCACCAGTAAATTTTAGTCACAGCTTAGTCATGAAAGTAGTTGGGTAACTTTGGGCCAATCATCAGTGCGTATTAGTTATACCTTAGGCATGAAAGCAATTGGATGGCTTTGGGCCAATCACAGGAGAGAGGTGAGTTCTAGTTCCGCCTCAGTCATGAAAGCAGTTGGGTGACTTTGGGCCAATCACCAGTACATTTTAGTCATACCTTAGGCATGAAAGCCAATTGGATGGCTTTGGGCCAATCACCAGGAGACAGTGGGTTCTAGTTCCGCCTCAGTCATGAAAGCAGTTGGGTGACTTTGGGCCAATCACCAGTACATTTTAGTCATACCTTAGGCATGAAAGCCAATTGGATGCCTTTGGGCCAATCACCAGGAGACAGTGGGTTCTAGTTCCGCCTCAGTCATGAAAGTAGTTGGGTAACTTCAGGCCAATCACCAGTACGTTTTAGTCATACCTTAGGCATGAAAGCCAATTGGATGCCTTTGGGCCAATCACCAGGAGACAGTGGGTTCTAGTTCCGCCTCAGTCATGAAAGCAGTTGGGTAACTTTGGACCAATCATCAGGAGACTTCTAGTCTCGCCTTAACCATGAAAGCCAAATAGATAATTTTGGGTCAATCCCTCTTTCTTAGTCCAATCCATCTCACAGGGTTGTTATTGTGAGGAATATAGGAAAAGGAAATAGTATGTTTGCCACCTTGAATACTTTAAAATAATAATAATAATAATAATAATAATAATAATAATAATAATAATAAAAATGGGATATAAATAAACAAACAAACCAGGAATTCACTGATTCTGAATTCAAAATCTTTGAATTTTACTACACCTGCTCTGAATGCCATTAGCATTCTAATGCACTGCTAAAAAGCAAATTCATTTTTGGATTGTTCTGCAAGGGAGCTTTTTTAAAAAACAAAAAAAACAAAAACCTAAATATGATTGACAGTGTTCATATGATCATAACAGCACCTGCTGTTAATGAGAGAATGATAGGCATAGAAATGCCACAGCAGGTGTCTGCGAAAAGAAAGTCACGATCCTGAAAGTTTTCACTTCGGGCTTCTCAATGCCGCCTGATACAGCTACATCTTGCAAGAATCACAACACTACCAGATTTCCAAAAGAAGTGGAGAATTCAGATTGCATCTGTTCCCAAATTTGCAAAAGAAATGTAACAGTACGTTTTAAGGAAGATTTATAAGGCGCATAAACAAGGAGTGGGTTCTACTTACCTTGGTCCTGTGGCTCTGCATCCCGTTAGCGGTGGCCTCTCCAGGCACTCTGTCAAATTTCTAAAAATGCAAGGAAAGATAAGCCAAGAGGGAAGGTGAAGAAGATAGGTAGGTATAAATAATAATAATAATAAATAATTTATTGGATTTGTATGCCGCCCCTCTCCGTAGACTCAGGGTGGCTAACAACAATGATAAATACAACATGTACAATCCAATAATAAAAACAACTACAAACCCCTATTATAAAACCAAACATACACACAAACATACCAGGCATAACTTGTAATGGCCTAGGGGAAAGAGTTATCTCACCTCCCCCATGCCTGGCGGTATAAATGAGTCTTGAGTAGTTTACGAAAGACAGGGAGGGTGGGGGAAGTTCTAATCTCTGGGGGGGAGTTGGCCACAGAGAAGGCTCTTCCCCTAGGGCCTGCCAAATTACATTGTTTAGTCGATGGGACCCGGAGAAGGCCAACTCTGTGGGACCTTATCGGTCGCTGGGATTCGTGCGGTAGCAGGCGGTTCCGGAGGTAATCTGGTCCATTGCCATGTAGGGCTTTAAAGGTCATGACCAATACTTTGAATTGTGACCGGAAATTGATCAGCAGCCAATGCAAGCCACGGAGTGTTGAAGAAACGTGGGCGAATCTTGGAAGCCCCACTATGGCTCTCGCGGCTGCGTTCTGAAGTTTCCGAACACTTTTCAATAAAAGCTTTTCTGGAAAAATACGTAGACTTCTACTATGAATTGTAAACACTAGGGAGAAGAGAGAAGAAAAATAAGGATGGAGAAGAGAGAGATAGCTATTGAGGAGAGAGAGGGGTGGTGGTGGAGGAGGAGGAGGAGGAGGAAGAGGAAGAGGAGGAGGAGGAGGTTGCTTTTATTTTTTATGATTCTGGAAGAATAAACACCACACTTCTCCATCAGTATAAAAACTCACAATACGGAAATACCTTCTGCACCTCCCCAGTGGAACGATCCCACTTCAGGTAAGCGAGATATAGTTATTTCCCATCCAGACCCCACTCCTGCAATCTTCAAATTCTGGTCCATGTTTATAATCTAGACCCCCAAAGCTGCCTGAACCATGATGGATGAACAATCGATGAATCAATGCAACAAACAGCACTATGGGCAATGGATGCATCCCTTTGTGTGAGTGTGTGTGTGTGCAGACTCGGAGGACTTTCAAACCAAGAGCCAAAAAAGATGAGGAGGAGGAGGAGGAGAAGGAGGAGGCGGATGAAGAGGAGGAAGAGGAGGAAGAGGAGGAGGAAGGAGAAGGAGAAGAAGAAGAAGGAGAAGGAGAAGAAGAAGAAGAAGAAGAGGAGGAGGAGGAGGAGGAGGAGGAGGAAAAAGAAGAAGAGAAGGAGGAAGAAGAAGTATAAGAAGAGAAGGAGGAAGAAGAAGTAGAAGATGAAGAAGATGAAGACGAAGATGAAGAAGAAGAAGAAGAAAAGAAGAAAAGGAGGAGGAGGAGAAAGAAGAAGAGGAGGAGGAAGAAGAAGTAGAAGATGAAGAAGTAGAAGATGAAGAAGAAGAAGAAGAAGAAGAAGAAGAAAAGGAGAAGGAGGAAGAAGAAGTAGAAGATGAAGAAGATGAAGAAGACGAAGAAGAAGAAGACAAAGAAGAAGACGAAGAAGAAGAAGAAGACGACGAAGAAGAAGAAGACGAAGAAGATGATGAAGAAGAAGAAGATAATTGCAGAAGCTCAAGCCCAACCTGCAGTTAAGAGATGGGGCTCTTTTTACAACGATGAGAACCAGTGGAAGCATTTTCTTCCCCTTCCCCCCCCACTTTTGCTGAGCGTGTGGCTTTACATGCCTACTACCGAAAGACCTCTTTTAATACGCCGGGAAGTTGGGACAGGCGGCGAGAGACAGAACGGGGCAGCTGCAGATGAACATGGCCCCCGGGAGTGTTCCAACTGGATAAAGTTTTCGACAATAAGATTCCGGAGACTGCTGACTGGAGAGAAAGCGGAGTATTTTAGTCTCAGTACAAATTTGCTCCGATCTTATACAACTCCCATGCAGCCCCAGCCACAGCTGTACGCTGTAAACAACAAACAAATCTATTTCCATCAGCCTTGCTGATGCGATGAGAAAAGTGCTCCAGCAGAAGATATGCACAGATGTAGAGTCTCACCTGAGCCTAGCAATGCCCTCCATTTCGCCCCTCTAACTTAATATCGTTGTTGCAAAGCTATTGGTCTCCTGGTGCAGCGCTGGCTTCGCCGCGAAGGCTCTTCCTCCAGTTAATCTGACAACTCGGATCCAAGTAACATCAAGGGCCCAATTAAGAAGACACATCTTATCAAGGAGCTTATTTTGCATAACAGAATACAAATGACGAATAAAAATTTAATGTTTAATAACTTAGTACAAAGAGGGCTGTTGATATAGAATGGCTGGAATTTTTATGGCGGCTGTCAGGCTCGTGATAAAATTGTTATATAGGAACACTTGGCAAAAAAGAGCGGGGAATTTTTCAGTAATGGTGTGTGCCTGAGATTGCATTAATTCTTGATGGGACAGTAACTGGAAACGTGGGAATTGGCCAGTTTTGGAATTTCGGTTTTAAGATGTGTGTGTTTCCACCCTCCCTTTCTCCGCCCCCCACCCGTTTCTTACCCCTCTTTTCATGTAGTGAGGGGCACGTAAACACGTCTTAATGGTTGCGAAGAGTACATCGGATTGTTCCTAAAGTGACTTTCTTTCCCTGCTAATTCCAGTCCAGTTAATTAGTTAATGTCCCAAAACGCCGTCGTGTTTTGGAAATTCAAAAATGATTCGGTGAAAACTCTATGTCGGGATAGACTATTATCAAATTCAAACAGGAAGGAATGAAATTGGACATGGGGCAGGGGGGGTGTTTCCTCCTGCTTCGGACCGGTTTGCCTGTACCAACAGAGAGATGCTGGCGATGCCATCATGACATCACCGAACCGGATTGGTCGATGCCGAACCGGTACCATCTTTATTTTATTTTTATTTTTTAAATAATTTTTATTTTTTTAAAAATGTGGGTTTCTTTCTTCTGTGTTTGACCAGCCAGCGAGCCAAGGATGTGGGCAGCTGAAAATGGCAGGGAGGCATGGGAGAAGGCTGGAGGGGATGAGAGGGGGGTGAAACACATAGGGAGAATGGCCCCAGCCCTGTTCAACCATGCCAGCAAAGAAATGCTGAAGTTCCAGCCCCTCCACTCCATGAGTGAAATGGCTCTTTCAGTCCAAGAACACTTTCTTTTTTCTCCCCCCAACTAGAACAGAGAAAGAGAAAGGCAGACAGAGAGAGAGAGAATGAAAGGAAGGAAGAAAGGAAGGAAGAAAGGAAGGAAGGAAGGAAGGAAGGAAGGAAAAAAGAAAGAGGGAGGAAAGGGGACAGAGGTGACAGATAAAGAGGAAAAGAGAGAGGAAAAGAAAGGAAAGGAAGAAAGAAAAAGAAGGAAAGAAGAAAGGAAGGAAAGAAAGAAAGAAAGACATGACCACAATTGAGGCCAAAACTTTGGTTGCTAAGCAAGAGCTTAGTGAATTTTACCACATTTTACAAGTTGGCCACACCCACCTGGTCATCTGACCACCAGATCATGCCCAGCTGAAGCCACGCCCAGCTGAAGCCATGCCCACCTGACCTCCAAGCCACACCTACAAAATAAGCCACACCCACAGAACCGGTAGTAAAAAAACCTTAGAACCCACCTTTGACATGGGGGAAATAAAAAGTTAAAAGCCCATAGTCAGTCAGTCAATCAACCAACCAGTCAATCAATCAAATCAATCACAATGGAGCTGAAAGGGACCTTTAAGATCTTCTAGCCTAACCCCATGCTCAAGCAAGTGACCTTATAACATTTGAGACAAGTGGCTGTCCAATCATTTCTTTAAAACCTTCAACTTCTGAAGATCAGCTGTTCCACTGGTTAGTGGTCCTCACTGTTAAGGAAGTTTCTCCTTAATTCCAAGTTGCCTCTCTCCATAGTTTCCATCCATTGTTTCTTGTCTAGCCTTGTGGTCCTTTCGGAAAATAAGTTGGGGCCCCTTTCTTTGTGGCAACCACTCAAGCAGTGGGATACTGCTACCATGTCACTCCTAGTGTGTCTTTTCTCTCGACTAGCAATACCCACTTCCTGCAATTAGTCTTCGATGGAAAAAGCATTTTCTTCCATTTATTTCCATCACGTCGGAAAGCCAGATGGGGACTCTGGTGGTTGAGACGTCAGGTGGTCCAGTCCGTGCCTCAGTTTAAAGACAAAGAGGCAAATGCTTTCCATATGTGGAAAGAAACGAGATTAATTTCCTGGGAGTGCAGAGAAGGAAGGATATTTGACTACCGGGGCAACCAAATGACAGATTGCAACACTTCTGCGTGAGTGATGAGGATACCTTGAGGAGCAGGGATAGGCCTATTCCAAGTGATCAAACCAAAGAGGCATAAAAAGGGAAATGAGGCAGGCTGTCAAAGATTAGCAGCTTGTTGATCAACTGTTCACGGTTTTCCCATCATAGGAAGATCAATTAGATCTCCATTGGTCAGGTCAAGCTGTAGCGCTACATCAGTAGTGGGTTCTAAATCATGCCGCTTCTGGTTCTCTTGTTCACACGTGCGTGCAATGCTTCTGCACATGTGCAGAAGCATCCCAGGCAGGTGGGTGGAACATCCCGCTGCTACTACTACCAGTTTGCCAAACCAGGCTGAACCGGGAGCAACCTACCACTGCACTACATGCAACTTCTTCAGCACTCCATGGAAATTCACTTAGCATCAGAAACGTTGGGTTCCATTGTGGCCATAAATTGAAGACTTCCTGTAATTAAAATTTGGACTAAACCTCTCCAAGATTTCAACATTCTAAAATGCTGGGTCAGATTCATAAGATCTTGACAGGGTCTGCTATAGTTTCACCCAGTAATGGGCAACCAAAATCTTTATTGCCACACGGTGGGTGTGGCTTATTTTGTTTGTGTGGCTTAATGGTCATGCCACTGGGTAGGAGTGGCTTGCTGGCCATGTGATCAGGTGGGAGGGGCTTGAACGATTATCATCGTTCAAGTGAACTGTTAAGTCCTCAACTTACAACCTTACCAGTGTCGCTCGCTGGGGTGACAATTTCCTTTGCGTTTCCCACACTCCCTTTCCTGGGTCACCCCCTCCCTGCCTGAAGCTGGATAGTTAGGCAAACGGGTGCTGCCAGAAGAATAAATGCTGCCAGCGCCGCTTCCACCCATGCCTTCTGCTTGCACCTCAGGCTGGAGGTGGTCATGTGAGGCTGGAGGGGAGCCAGACAGGAGAGAGGGAAGCTCATCTGAGGCCAGGAAGGAGGAAAGAGGAAAAAAGCAAGGAGCACAGACGCAGCAGCAGCAGAGAAAAAAAAAGAGAGCCGAGCCGAAACCAGTAATCCAGGAAGTGACAGCCGCCGATCAGCTGGAGCTGTGCACTCATCTTCATTTTCGCCAGTGGAACTGCGTTCCACCCCATCCTGCCTGCTGCCCGCCTCTGGCTTCACCCCAAACGATGATTTGATGGTAGGAAATTCCACAAATCTTAATACAAGTGTGGAGAGGGGAGCGACAGGCTTTGATTAGGTGACGGTTGCCACGCCTCCTGTTCCCGGTATGCTATGTGTGCAGCTCCATATTTCGGGCATGTGTGCATGCGCATCTGAGTGAGATTTTGCTTCTGCGCATACACAGCAAGCAAAATCTCTTGAGGGGATGTGCACGAGAGAGATTTCAACATTTTTTTTTGCTTCCGCGCATGCCTAGAAGGAAAAAAAATCGCTGAAATCTCCCTCGCACGCAGGTGTCCCCTCACAAGAGCTCAATTTTTACTACCGGTGCGATGGCATCAAATATATCAATAGGAACCCACTACTGGCTTTGATACAATGGACCCATTGCAATTTTTTTTTTTTTTTGCAATTTCTCTCCTGTGGTTTTTTCCGACTGACTTAAAACCAACGCTCTTCAGCAGATGCTCTGATTCAGCGACTGCTTTTTTTTAAAAACTTCTTTTATAAAGTCTTAAACGTCTAAGAGTTGAAACGGAGTCATTTGCGCTTTCTTCTAAGCGCCCATTAACTAAGGGCTAAAAACTAATGCTGAATTAGAGTGGCCATCTCTCGGAAGAACTTATCGCATCGGCAGGAATACCAAATGAATTCCGTATTCATTCCCTTCTATTGTATTACTATGATCACAATGAATATTAAATGGATCCCTAACAATTGGACACTTAAAAATAAAGTGCTGCCCCTTTTAAACTAGTCGTGGCACTTTTAAGGACACGCGGTGCTTATATCTTCCTTTACTTTTATTTTTTTTTTTAAAGAAAAAGATGGACTGGATAGCAAAACTGTATTGTTCAAGCTCTTCAAAGCCATAATTTACCCAACAATGCTAATGTACAGATGCAGCTTTCCTATTAGAATTAATGCTACCGGAAAGGACCCTTATACGGAGGATTTGTTACAGAAATAAAATCTATCGGTAACACTTTCATTGTCCCGTCATTATGAACTCATTTGGTATTCACTGCAATAGCACTCATCATAATGAATTTGTCTGATATTCAAGATGCATTTGCAACGGCTTCCTGCCATATTTCAACATCCAATAAGCGTTACTTAACGCAGACCCTTTCCGTTAATAATTTTATTGAAGTTTTTAAACATAGTAAAAACTAATCCAAACTAAATTAGGGAGGTGGAAACCTTCAGGAGGTGCAAAAAAGGGGGTTAAGGAAAAGGAGAAAGAGAAAGAAAATGGCAACAAAGGCCACCACAAAGAAGTGGCTTCCAAAACTTCATTGCACAGACCATAAACTAAATTCAAAATAGTTTTCACCCTCTTTTGGAGTTACAGGTAAAACCAGTAGATGCTGAGATAAATCTTCAATCCTAGTACAGCACAAAGACCATCAGGAGTTACCAGAAATAGCAAACAAATAGATCCAATATATGAGCCAGGGTGCTGCAGCAGGTAGGGTGCTGTAGTGCAGGCCACTGAAGCTGACTGTAGATCTGTAGGTCAGCGGTTCAAATCTCATCACTGGCTCAAGGTTGACTCAGCCTTCTGATGTGGGTCAAATGAGGACCCGGATTGTGGGGGCAATATGGTGGCTCTGTTAAAAAGTGCTATTGCTAACATGTTGTAAGCCGCCCTGAGTCTAAGGTGAAGAGTGGCATAAAAATTGAATGAATGAATGAATGAATGAATGAATGAATGAATGAATGAAGGAAGGAAGGAAGGAAGGAAGGAAGGAAGGAAGGAAGGAAGGAATAAATGAATTTCAAATCTATATTTTTTCTTTTTCTCTAAATATCCTTTTCCTTTACATCACTCCTATGTCATCAGCAGAGGATTTGATCTGCATCACTCTTGGGCTTTAAATGGGGTCTCCAAACGTTCACCAGCCTACATTGTAAATGCCATAAAAAGGCATATTCCAGGATTTCTTGTTCCAAAATAAAATAATTGTCTTGATCACCCCTCCTCTTTTTTTTTGTTTTTGTTTTAATTTTGGTCATCTAAATTTTGGGATTTTCCATGTCTTCAAATTATACAATGTCTTTATCAGGGGGAAAAACTTTTTCTCATCACTTTCTAGCAGTTTATCCATTGAAATCTGTATGCTTTACAAGATATTAATATCTTTTAAAAGATTCTTTAAAGTTTTAGCTGGCTCAGCCATTCTAGCTCTTTTCTGCCTGGTCTTTTCGTTTTCTCTAGTGTCCATTTGCTACTTTCCTAATATAGGTTTAGTTCCATTTCAATCCTTTTAGCATGAGTGCATTAGTTAATCGTACACTTGTTTTTCAAATCTTACAGCAAAAATAGCCAATATTCCAAATTGCTGTGGTTATCCCAGTGCAAAACTTTATTAAATCTTTTTAGATAGATAGACGGAGATGGATGGATTGACAGACGGATGGACAGGAAGACAGACAGATTCAAAGAACTGGTCCATTTGCAGATCTTATAATTCTTCACAGTGGTTGTCCTCTCTGTTGATTTCTGGAAACGTCTTCAGTCAGCTATGACTCAGCTAGCCCAGACTTTTGATTAGAAATGGGACAACATTTTGTCACTGGAGTTTCCAATTAACTTATAAGCAGACATCTCTTGAGCCCCAAAATAGAATAGAATAGAATTCTTTATTGGCCAAGTGTGATTGGACACACAAGGAATTTGTCTTGGCGCATATGCTCTCAGTGTACATAAAAGAAAATATAGATTTGTCAAGAATCATTGGTACAAGACTTAATTATTGTCACAGGGATCAAATAAGCAATGAAGAAACAATCAATATTAATAAAAAAATTAAGATACAAGCAACAAGTTACTGTCATACAGTCCTAAGTGGGAGGAAATTGGTGATAGGAATGATGAGAAAAAAAACTAGTAGTAATAGTAGTGCAGACTTAGTAAATAGTTTGACAGTGTTGAGGGAATTATTTGTTTAGCAGAGTGATGGCATTCGGGAAAAAACTGTTCTTGTGTCTAGTTGTCTTGGTGTGCAGTGCTCTGTAGCGACGTTTTGAAGGCAGGTGGTGAAACAGTTTATGTCCAGGATGCGAGGGGTCAGTAAATATTTTCACAGCCCTATTTTTGACTCGTCCTCCCTGGAAGGCAGGTTGGCAGCAATTGTTTTTTCTGCAGTTCTGATTATTATTCTGATTAATCCTTTCTTTTCCTGTCCGTTGTAAGAAACAGCCTGTTTGTCAGTCATAGGACATTGGTACTGAATCCGTAGAATCCAGGGCAAAGCTCAGGTCAACGCTATAGAAGCATTCCTTTTACCTATTCTTCATCAGCTGCATCAATGTTTTCTGTGCACCTGGAACTGTACCCTATTTCTCAGCCCCAGTGATGAATGGACCACACAGCGATGACTGATGCACCAAGAGCTGGCGCTGACACAGTGACAGGAGAAATCTAGGGCACGAGTTATATTTATAGGATCAAGACAAGGGGAGGGGAGAAGGTTATGGGCCATATGACAAGGGAAAGATGAACAAGCGAGGGAGAAGTGGGATTTGGGCTAGGACGACCGGTAGCTGGAACATAAAAGAAAGTCAGCAAAAGTCAGATTTGCAGGCATCATCAGAAATGGATCTACCCCAGTCCTGATAGCACCTCTAAATATGAGTCTGCTCATTTTTTTTAAATTAATCAAAAATTGCTTTGCTTCAAACAACATTCATTGACAAAGAACAAAGATTGCTGGGAAAGCAAAAGAGAGGGTTTTTTTTCTTAATAAAGGTTGTTTAATCTATCAAACTTACTTTTCCACTTCCTTGCTTTAAGTCTGTAAGGAGTGGACAATCTACACATTTTCGTTTCCTGTGACACTTTCAATTCATCTTTCTCTTGCTTTTTTTGTAACTTTTCTTTTTCATTATATTTTATCTGGAGGGGATTTAACAAAAATTATGTATTTAAAATGATAAGCCTACAATTGCAGAGGCTGGAAAAATCGAGCCGAAAAGTTACTGGCCATAATAATGATTATTTAAGTAGGACAAATATTAGAAATAGCATCTATTCATAATAAGTAGGACTAGTTGTGTATCTGTCATTTGGCGCCAGGCAATTCACAAATATGTCTATTACTAAATGGCTAAAAGTTTGGCCCATTATGGCCCATAATGGAAAGACGGAAGGAAGGAAGGAAGGAAGGAAGGAAGGAAGGAAGGAAGGAAGGAAGGAAGGAAGGAGGCAGGCAAGCAGGCAGGCAGGCAGGCAGGCAGGCAAGCAAACAAACAAGAAAGAAAGAAAGAAAGAAAGAAAGACAGACAGACAGACAGGAAGGAAGGAGGAAGGAAGGAAGGAAGGAAAGAAAGAAAGAAAGAAAGAAAGAAAGAAAGAAAGCTTCATCAACCTATATTGTACAAAAGTGGAGATTTCTTACAGACATTAGAGTACACATAATGAAAAGAGGGGAAGATACAGACAGTAGAATACAAGAAAGACAAGATATGATTATCTTAATTGCATGCCTAGAATTTTGTTCTTAAGTATACAACACTTGAGACAGAGCTGAGTTCCTCCCAGTTTAGGCCAGTTCACCCAAACTGGTAGCAACCTGCTGGTGATGTCATGATGACATCACGTAACTGGTTCAGTCAGTGTGGGTCCGTGTGCATACCCATTTTTTAAAATTCTTTTGGAAATCTATTTGAATATTTTTTTTGAGATTTTTTTTTCTTTTGAGCATGTGAAAAAGCCGAGTTTCTGGCACTGTGCATGCAGTCACCATCTTGTTTTTGGCTTTTAAAATTATTTATTGGGGGGGGGGATTTTCCAGCACAGCATAGGCACATACGTGCAAGGTGCGTGCATGCCCATGAGGTGTAGGAAGGGAACTGACAGCAAAGTTACAGTCCACCCCTGACTTGAGATTATATGTGAACACTGAAACCATAGTTTCCTAGAGAAGGTGCACATTTGAGAAAAAAAATTGGAGGAAATATTTAAGCTTCAAATACTGCATAGCTAAAAGCAAATAGATAAAAACACCATTTTGCTCTGCTCTATTTAACCAAAACCTTCTGCTCTAACTCAACCTCTTTAAAAAATAGAAAAAGAAAAGAACGGTTTCCTTCCTTTGTCAGTCTCAGAAATGAAACATTCCCCCCTTGCATATTAAAATATTCATGAAAATTAGCCTATAATGCAAATGAATGCCTTTAAATAACCAGAAGGAAATAAGTCATGTTTTTTTAAAAAAAAAATTGCAATGGTGTGCTAGATTTTCAAAACAACCCCATTTAAAAATCAAACACAATTTCCAACACCATAAGTATCCACTGTACTATGTATGTATGTATGTATGTATGTATGTATGTATGTATGTATGTATATATATATTTGTTTTCGTAGATTTTCACGGGTATATGTATGTAGATTGTTCTGAGTTCAGGTTTTGCCCCGTGTAATATTTTGCATGTCTATGCGACATTTCGGTGAAATCACATTCACCATCATCAGGCTGAAGTTGTAAGCTTCGTGCTGCTGTAAATATAGTTTGTTTGCAACTGCCATTTGTTCCTTATAAATAGTGGTGGGACTGGAGATTTGGTTTGAATGTAGCAAATAGATTGGGTGGCTATGTTTTAATGATTTGATTGGTTGGTGGAATCACATTTAGTCGAAGGATTGACATGGTGATGATTATGATATGTTTTTTTGTTTAAGGCTAGTTTCCAAATTTCTGGTAGGCGGGACGTGTCATCATGTTTATTCATGCTGAGGGGGTGCTTTTCTATCTCTATGGCTTCCATGATTATTCTTTTATATACGTTGGAAAGTAATTTAGTTTTTTATATATATAATGGTTCTTAAGAAGAGACAAAAAAATCTTGAACACCCAGTTCTTATCTAGAAAAGTTCTTAAGTAGAGGCATTCTTAAGTAGAGGTACCACTGTACATTTTATTAAACAAGATATGTCCTGGTCTCCCCTTTTCTTATTTTATTTCCTTTGCCTTCTTTCTTTTTGGGGAGTCTTGCTGTCTAGCCCATCAGGATTTTGAAACATGAAAATGGATGCTTTCCCCACCTCCTCTCTCCCTATTCTTCTTCTCCTTTTAAAAGTGCCTCCCACTAAATGATACTGATGCTTTCCATTTTTAACATCATAATCAATAAAAGCTGCTTATATGCACACTTTGCAAAACCATCGGTTTAGAAGTTTTTTTGGTGGGGGGAGAGCTTGCATATGGTGGCGGCTTGCTGGCTGGAAACCCTGGCCGTAAATCTTCCGAGTTAAAAGTTTCACTGGTGTGTTATGAGTAAAAAAAAATGCCTTGTCAGCCTTCTGCCAGTTTTTCTCCTAACATTCATATTTTCAACCCTTGCTAAACATGGAGCGCGCGTTTGGCCACCGGAGGCCGGCTGTGCAATTAAACAAGCTACGCTCAGTTGTAGAAGCAAGGGCACAACAGACCCAAACTGTCTCTTATTAATTGTAAAAGTCCATAAAAGAATGGTATGACCCTGTCAAAGCAATGGACTGGCAGTTAAAATGTATTATAAACTGTTAACGCTCTGCCACGGAAAGGACCAGATGAAGAAGAAAAGAAAAAAAAGAGAGAAAATTCAAGGAAAACAAGAGATGCCCCCCCCCCTGTAATACAGTGGAGCTCTACTTACGAACTTAATTTGTTCCATGACCAGGTTCTTAATATGAAAAGTTTGTAAGAAGAAGCAATTTTTCCCTTAGGGATCAATATAAAAGCAAATAATGTGCACGATTGGGGAAACCACAGGGAGGGTGGAGGCCCTGTTTCCTCCCAGGAGATTCCTAGAGAGGCCTCAAGGAGGCTTCTCCCTGCCTTTTCTATCCCTATTTCCTCCCAGGAGATTCTTAGAGAGGCCTCACGGAAGCTTCTCCCTGCCTTTTCCGGCACTGTTTCCTCCCAGGAGATTCCTTGAGAGGCCCCACGGAGGCTTCTCCCTGCCTATTCCAGTCCTTTTTCCTCCCGGGAGATTCCTAGAGAGGCCCCCAAGGAGGCTTCTCCCTGCCTTTTCCAGCCCTGTTTCCTCCCAGGAGAATCCTAGAGAGGCCCCCATGGAGGTTTCTCCCTGCCTTTTCCAGTCCTGTTTCCTCCCTGGAGATTTCTAGAGATCCCCCCGGAGGCTTCTCCCTGCCTTTTCCATCCCTGTTTCCTCCGAGGAGATTCCTAGAGAGGCCCCACGGAGGCTTCTTCCCACCTTTTCCAGCCCTGTTTCCTCCCAGGAGATTCCTAGAGAGGCCCCACGGAGGCTTCTCCCCACCTTTTCCGGCCCTGTTTCCTCCCAGGAGATTCCTAGAGAGGCCCCACGGAGGCTTCTCCCCACCTTTTCCGGCCCTGTTTCCTCCCAGGAGATTCCTAGAGAGGCCCCACGGAGGCTTCTCCCTGCCTTTTCCGGTTACAGTTTCGGAGGCTCGGGTTTGTAAGTGGAAAATGGTTCTTGAGAAGAGGCAAAAAAATCTTGAACACCCGGTTCTTATCTAGAAAAATTCATAAGTTGAGGCGTTCTTAGATAGAGGTACCACGGTATTATAAACTGTTAACGCTCTGCCATGAAAAGGACCAGAAAAAGAAGAAAGGAAAAAAGAAAAAAAAAATCAAGGAAAACAAGAGGTTTCCCCCAAAAAAAGAAATATTAAGAAAACAAAAAAACCCCACTCCAAAATATACAAGTATGTGGCAGATAATTAGCTTCTTGGTGCCTATATAAAAATACTGAGATCCATTGTGCAGCTCTTTCTCTCTTCGTCCTTCCATGCAGGCTGATTTGCATCTTTTATCCATTTCTACAATGAATTCAGTTCATTAGCTTCTTGAGCGTAAAACTAGACGTCGGATGCTCGGGCTCATATCTTATGCTGTACTTAAAGCAACCCAGCCTCTCTTGCAACAGATTCAGTTCAAGAGACAGAGGCCAGCAACGAGTGTAAAACAATAACAGATAAAAGCCAAAATCTTGTCCAAGGATGAACTTAAGAAACCCAACAATCCTGCAATTTGCTTTCTGTAAGCAAATCCACAAACAACCAGACAATGGAGATGGTAATATCTGAAATGTAAGCTGTTCCTTGTTAAGCAGGTTATGGGTTTCAGTAATCTATATTAATAAAAATATAAATGTATCTTTGTTAGTGAGGGCTAATCTTGAAAAGTACTTCACTGATTGCTTTGAAATTTTGACACAGAGTTTCAAACGAATACAGCCCTTAGGATATACCTATATTGTATAGATATTGCACCAGTGACAGGTAAAAACTCGTCATAAACTTAAGATTCCCTGGGGTAAACCATAGGAGGCATGTTTTGTTTGGCTGGTGGAAAGGCAGGTAGTTACTTTGCATGGAGACTGGTGACAAACATAGTAGGCAAGTTTTGATTGGCTGCTGATCAACTGCCATGCTGACCAACTGGCACACAAAAGCCTTATCAGAAAATAAAGGAATCACATTTGGCTGCAAATTTGCCACCCATGCTTAGGTGAACCAAGAACCCTGCAAGCTAGGCAGGTCTTATTGTATTTTGGCAGATGGGTCAGGCCAGTCTCTTAAACCGGGGGGGAGGGAGGGAGGGAGAGAGAGAGAGAGAGATGTACAAATGTCAGCTTGGATTGAACCAAGAATCCTGCAAGGTAGTTCCATCTTATCATATTTTGGAAGATAGTTTGGGCCAGTCTCTTAAACCGGTGGGGGGGGGGCGGGGGGGAGAGATATACAAATGTCTCCCTGCTCTCTAATGTTAATCCCTTCAAACTATATGATAGAATTGAGCAGGGGGTTGGACTAGAACACCTCCAAGGTCCCCTAAAACTCTGTTATTATGAATAAATTGAGCAGGGGGTTCAAAATTTTAAACATGCTTCTCGTTCCCTGTGAAATGCAGCTCCTCTCTTAAGCAGAAGAACTCAAAAGAAGTTTTGCCCAAAAGTGTCCATGTTTTCCTTCCACCTCCCTTGCCTTTTGTAAGTTGCTGAAGACCCACCTATGTCGCCAGGCATGGGGGAACTAAGATACCCCCAGGTATATATGCATGGAATGATTGTGTTGTATGGTTTTAATTTGGGGTTTTAAATGTGATGTATTAGATTTGTTATATTGTATTATTTGTTGTGAGCCGCTCCGAGTCCATACAGAGGGGCAGCATACAAATCTAATAATAAATTAAATTAAAAATTAAAATAAAATTAAATTAAATCACTGGTCTAGTTAATCTCTATAAATAAAGTTAAGAAAACTATTACTATACAAAAGCATTTCTGGATTTCTCCTTTAAGGAATTATCACAGGGACATGTATCAAGGGTGGGTTCCTACTTACCTCGCTGTCAGTTCACATTGTGACATTTTGTGTGCATGTTCCCTTGTCCAGTTCAGCTTCTGCACATGTTCAGGAGCTGGAATCGGCCCAAAACACAGCTGAGGAGCAGATCAGCTGTGCTTCGAGTGAAGAAATAAAGGTCAGTTTCAACCTGGGGTGGGCCAAAGGACACTTTTTCAAGCAGCAGCAGAGAAAACAATGTCCAAACAGTAAAAATAATTCATCAAAAGTTCTGAAAAACATGGGGCAGCACCCATGGATCGGCACCAACTGAACTGGGTCCATGACACCATCCTGACATCACCAGCGGGACATGTTGTAGTTCTAACTTGTCTCAATGCAGGGCTGGAACTGTGTAGAATTCGGCATCCTAAAAAAACAAAAGCAAAAGCAAATCTTAACTTTAATTTATTTTATTATTTATTTATTACTTAGATTTGTATGCCGCCCCTCTCCGAAGACTACATGAACAAATTGCAAATAAGCATCTAGCCCTCAAGGACAAAAAAAAAGTAGGTGAACAGTGCTTGGTAAGCTCAGAACACATGGGTGGGGCAATAATTAATGTTAACAAGGACAATACAAAATAATAATTTTATGGAGCAAAGAGGCTACAGCAGTACATTCAAAGCTAGGAAGTAGGAGATTTTTGAGGATAAGACCCATCACAATTCATCATTGTCTATTTTAAGGAAGCAGGTCAAACATAGGGTGAGAAATTTGTTCAGGTAAAATTTCTGTGGATCCCTAAGTAAATAATTGGCTACCTTTTGATGGCGCTGACGAATCAGAAAGCCTTCACAATAACGTGTTTGTTAAGGGGAAAAAGAAAGCATACCAAGAGAGGCACATCTGTGAAAAAACCCGCATACAAAGCTGCATTATATTAGGGGAGTGTGTGCGTAAAAAGCACGTGTAAATATTTTGCATGATCTGGGCACGAATTTCTTTAAAACATGAAACAAGCTTAAAAAACCCACCAAAGATACTGCATGAAATAGAGTTAATTAGGTTGGCTTATTAAAACTGTTATACAGGGGATTCCTATATATATATATATTCAGTAAAAATATATGCCATTGATTAAAATAGAGAAATAGAGCATTAACAGAGGGATAGAATCAAGATCATGTAAAGTGTTAATGCCACTATATAAGGCCTTGATCAGGCCACACTTGGAATATTGCATTCAGTTTTGGTCACCACGATGCCAAAAGGATATTGAGACTCTAGAAAGAGTGCAGAGAAGAGCGACAAAGATAATTAGGGTACTGGAGACTAAAACATATGAAGAACAGTTGCAGGAACTGGGCATGGCTAGTTTAATGAAAAGAAGGACCAGGGGAGACATGATAGCAGTGTCCCAGTATCTCTGGGGTTGCTCCAAAGAAGAGGGAGTCAAACTATTCTCCAAAGCACCTGAAGGTAGAACAAGAAGCAATGTTTGGAAAGTAAACAAGGAGAGAAATAACCAGTGATGGGCTCCTACGGAAACGGTCAGGAACGCAGTTCCGGTAGCAAAATTTGAAGCTCCACCCACACTGAAAGATGCTGAAACAAAATGCATAAGCCACACTCACAGCATGGTAGTAAACATTTTGGTAGTCCATCACTGGAAATAACTTAGAACTAAGGAGAAATTTCCTGACAGTTAGAACAATTAATCAGTGGAACAGCTTGCCTCCAGAAGTTGTGAATAGTAACATAGAAGACTGACCGCAGAAAAAGATCTCATGGTCCATCTAGTCCGCCCTTATATTATTTCCTGAATTTTATCTTAGGATGGATATACGTTTATCCCTGGCATGTTTAAATTCAATTGCTGTGGATTGACCAACTACGTCTGCTGGAAATTTGTTCCAAGCATCTACTACTCTTTCAGTAAAATAATATTTTCTCATGAATGCTCCAACACTGGGAGTTTTCAAGATGTTGAATAACCATCTGTCTGAAGTAGTGTAGGGTTTCTTGCTTAAGCAGGGGGGTTGGACTAGAAGACCTCCAAGGTCCCTTCCAACTCTGTTGTTATTATTTTAGACAAATGGATATCTGATTTCTTCTTTAAAAAGCGTCCAGTGTGTTGGATCACCCACAACCTCTGGCGGCAACCTACTGATCAATGGTTCTTACAGCCAGGAAATGTCTCCTTCAACCTCTGAAAGCTTCCAATCCTATTATTATTATTATTATTATTATTATTATTATTATTATTATTATTATTATTATTATTATTATTAATTAGATTTGTATGCCGCCCCTCTCCGTAGACTCAGAGTGGCTCACAACAGTGATAAAAACAATACATGTTAACAAATCTAATAATTAAAATCTAAAATAACAGTTTTACATTAAAAAGTCTAAAAAGAAAAAAAAACAATAGATAAAATGCATACACATGCTCCATGCTCCCTTCTCTTTTGGTCTCCTTTTCCTCACTTCCCTCTCCCCCCCCCCCTCCACACACACACACTGCAAAAAAATATATATTAATGTTGCATTAAACTTTCCCACCCTATCTCATCTCACCCCCCCCCCATAGGCTAGAGCCAAGAAGCAGTTAAAATTATAAGCCAGGAATTCCACAGAGCTATTAATGTCCTGCAATTCATCTGTGGCCAAGGGAGTGTTGGGGGGGGGGAGAGAGAGCTTTTTCTTCCTTCCCTCCTTCCTCCTCTTCTCCCCCCTCCCCGTTCAAACTGCTACTCTGTTTTTCAAAACAGCTTTGAAGGAATGAACCCTGTCACTGTTTGCCGTCATGTGTCCGATAATTAAAATCTGACTGATTTATGGACTGACATGGAACATCGCAGCTAAGGAATCAGATGAGGTTCGTTCTTCCTAAGGCTAAATTTACTTGGTGGGGAAGGGGGGGGGAAAGAGAGAGAGAGAGAGATTGCTGGCTTGTGGGTTAAGCTGTCATTCAGCTGCCGTGAAAACCATAAAGATAGCTAACAGAGCTCCAGCCAGCAGCCGTTAAGTTTATTTTATTCTAATATTTATTGCCACCCAGAAAAATGAACATAATGCAGGCAAGTTAGTGAGTCCGCTGCATGGTGATTTGTGAGGCTATGTGTGCCGCAAGAGCCAAACATGTCTTGTGGCATGAAAATAGAACATTTTTCAAAATATTACGCGGGGCAAAACCCGAACTCAGGACAATCTATATACATATACCCGTGAAAATCTACGAAAACAAATATATATATAGATTGTAGCTACATCAACGACTCCAATTGTTACCCCACTGACTCACCAGGAAGTTTCTACACAGCAGGCAATTGCTGAGCCATCAAACCACACCCAGCCTCCAGTATTTATAGAAGGAAGGCAGCTCAGGTCTTGCAGTGTTCGCCTGAGAACAAGGACAGAAACACCAGCCTGAAGATGACGAGTGGGACCTCGTCGAAACGTCGCCAGAAATTTCCAAACCCTACATGGGAAGAAACCTGAATATACCAAGACCGTCATACCTGTACCCGTGAAAATCTACGAAAACACACACACACACACACACACACACACACACACACACACACATATATATATATATATATATATATATATATATATATATATATGTCACATGTTTAAGCTGAATTTGAATTTGAAAATTAAGGGAGACTAGGATAGATCTATTTCGGCCTTATTTTGGCCTCATCAGCTAGCCATACCCACTGGGACTTGAACCTGCAACCTTTGCCTTGTAAGGCAGAGAATTATCCTCTAGGCTACAGTATCCAATCCCTTCAGCTCTGTACCAGGGAAGGGTTACATTTTGTGTCGAATCACCCTGGTATATTGAAGGAACATCACAGCTCCTGTTTTGCCTCTCGGCCCAACCCAGGGCCATTTCCAAGGCAGTTAATTTTATTGATATATATATATATATACATATAAAAGGGTACTGGGCTGGAAGAAACTTCTATTAACCCTAATGGGGCAGCGATATTCTTTTTATTTTATTTTTCTCTTGTAATTTGTTTATTTATTAGTTTACAATAGAAAATAGAAAAATACAAAAGAGGAAAGTAGGAAAATAAGGGAAAGGGAAGGGAAAGGTACAGTGCTAAGGGGGGGGAAGGCATAGACCTCTGACTCGTTTTGATGTACACACACAGACATATATATACAGTGGTACCTCTACCTAAGAACGCGTCTACTTTCGAACTTTTCTAGATACGAACTGGGTGTTCAAGATTTTTTTGCCTCTTCTTAAGAACCATCGTTCACTTACAGACCTGAGCCTCCAAAACTATAACCGGAAAATGTGGTGAGAAGCCTCTGTGGGGCTCTCTAGGAATCTCCTGGGAGGAAAGAGGGCCGGAAAACACGGTGAGAAGCCTCTGTGGGGCTTTTTTAGCAATCTCCTGGGAGGAAAGAGGGCTGGAAAAGGTGGCAAGAAGTCTATGTGGGGCCTCTCTAGGAATCTCCTGGGAGGAAAGAGGGGTGGAAAAGGTGGTGAGAAGCCTCTGTGGGGCTCTCTAGGAATCTTCTGGGAGGAAAGAGGGCCGGAAAACACGGTGAGAAGCCTCTGTGGGGCTTTTTTAGCAATCTCCTGGGAGGAAAGAGGGCTGGAAAAGGTGGCAAGAAGTCTATGTGGGGCCTCTCTAGGAATCTCCTGGGAGGAAAGAGGGGTGGAAAAGGTGGTGAGAAGCCTCTGTGGGGCTCTCTAGGAATCTTCTGGGAGGAAAGAGGGCCGGAAAACACGGTGAGAAGCCTCTGTGGGGCTTTTTTAGCAATCTCCTGGGAGGAAAGAGGGCTGGAAAAGGTGGCAAGAAGTCTATGTGGGGCCTCTCTAGGAATCTCCTGGGAGGAAAGAGGGGTGGAAAAGGTGGTGAGAAGCCTCTGTGGGGCTCTCTAGGAATCTTCTGGGAGGAAAGAGGGCCGGAAAAGGCGGTGAGAAGCCTCTGTGGAGCTCTCTAGGAATCTCTTGGGAGGAAAGAGGGCCGGAGAAGGTGGTGAGAAGCCTCTGTGGGGCCTCTTTAGGAATCTCCTGGGAGGAAAGAGGGCCGGAAAAGGCGGTGAGAAGCCTCTGTGGGGCTCTCTAGGAATCTCCTGGGAGGAAAGAGGGCCAGAAAAGGTGGTGAGAAGCCTCTGTGGGGCCTCTTTAGGAATCTCCTGGGAGGAAAGAGGGCCGGAAAAGGCAGTGAGAAGCCTCTGTGGGGCCTCTTTAGGAATCTCCTGGGAGGAAAGAGGGCCGGAAAAGGTGGTGAGAAGCCTCTGTGAGGCCTCTTTAGGAATCTCCTGGGAAGAAAGAGGGCCGGAAAAGGTGGTGAGAAGCCTCTGTGAGGCCTCTTTAGGAATCTCCTGGGAGGAAACAGTACCTCCTTCAAATTGAGCATCCCTTCATGAACAAAACCATTGTCTTTGGAAGCAGTAGAGACCTGATTTGTCTTCTTCCAGGATGTTTCCCAATCTTGCCTACTGCACTGAGATTCCCTGGAGATCTTTCATTCAAATGCTAAACTGGCCCAATCTTGCTTAACCTTTCATATTAGACAAGGCTGGTCAGGTAAAGCCTCCTGCTGAGACTCACATCTGCTTTTAACACCATCGAGTTTCTTGTCTTACAAGAAAGAAAAGATAAACAGTCTTCAGTGACATAACGGAACTTTGTCTATCAAGAGTTGATCATAAGAGGGCTTTGAAAAATGTTTTCTCCTGTTTTTAATTAAATATTTTGACAGTCCTCGCTTTTAAATGGTATTTTGCAACAGCGTTATGTTTCACTGAAATAATCTATTTGAAAGGGTGGCTTGTAGGGATATCTCAGTTAAAAACCACAGTTTTGAAAAGCTATTAGGAAATAAAGAATTTGTTTTTTAAACAAAGCCAACATTGTACAAATAAGGAAATAATTGCATCAGTTCCAAAATTAATCAAAGGTGGGTCTATCATACAACAGCATATTATCTATCTATCTATCTATCTATCTATCTATCTATCTATCTATCTATCTATCTATCTATCTATCTATCTATCTACCTACCTACCTACCTACCTACCTACCTACTTACTTACTTACTTACTTTATTTATTAGATTTGCATGCCGCCCCTCTCCATAGACTTATATGTTTCCATCAATAGATATGTACCTAGGTTAGGATAGACTCTTACAGAAACAGGTAGCCCTCAACTTACAACCACAATTGGCCCCAAAATTTCCCATTGCTGAGCAACAGTTCTTAAGTGAGTTGTGCTGCATTTTAGGGCCTTCCTTGCCACTGCTGAATCACTGCAGTTGTTGAGTGAGTATGGATGAAGTCATAAACCTCAAGAATAAAAATTCTAAATGGTAGATAAAAAAGAGAAGGAGAAAATAAGAAAGAAAGAAAGAAAGAAAGAAAGAAAGGGGAAGGGAGGAAGGAAGAGAGAGAGAGAGAAAGAAAGAAAGAAAGAAGGAAGGAAAGAAAGAAAGAAAGAAAGAAAGAAAGAAAGAAAGAAAGGGGAAGGTAGGGAGGAAGAGAGAAAGAAAGAAAGAAGGAAAGAAAGAAGGAAAGAAAGGGGAAGGGAGGAAGGAAGGAAGGAGGGATGGAGGGAGGGAAGGAAGGACGGAGGGAAGGAAGGGAGGGAGGGAGGGAAAGGAAATGGAAGGAAAGGAACAACAATTTATTATTTTGGGGTAAAATAAATCAGTTTGCTAATCAGGCTGGGATTTGGCAGCTGAAAATAAAAGGATCAAATGGGAAGCCGGAAAAGGGAAGAAAAAACCCCCTTCGTTCTTTAAAATACGGCCTTTTGCATTTCAACATACTGCTTGGACAGAGCAATAAAGCAAAAGGTCTGTTGGAAGTATTTCACTGGCACTACTCAAATGAGCAGATATTGAAGTAGCAGGATATAAATCCAGTTAATTAAACACCCTTAAAGCATAGGATTTAAAGGAATGCTTTCTTGCTGAGCAAATTTTTTCCAGGTTTTCATAATGGCTGTAATCATTACCTATTTTTAAGGATCAACTATAACTTCTCCATAATATAATGGATGGGAATATATGCCAGTGTCTTATAAAGCCAAGGAATGTGTGTCCAAGCACACTTGGCCAATAAAAATACTAATAATAATAATAATAATAATAATAATAATAATAATAATAATAAATAATAATAATAATAATAATAATAATAAATAATAATAATAATAATAATAATAATAATAATAATAATAATAATAATAATAATAATTTATTAGACTTGTATACTGCCCCTCTCTGAAGACTCGGAGCGTCTCACAACAAAATACAAAGCATAAATCGAATATTAAAAACAATTATAAAAACTCCTTATAAAAATAGTCATACCATCCAATTAAACCATACATAAAATGAAACAGCTAAGGATCCGTTATGTCCCCCAAGCCTGGCGACATAGGTGGGTTTTCAGTAATTTGCGAAAGGCAAGGAGGGTGGGGCGCAGTCCTGATCTCCGGAAGGAGTTGATTCCACAGGGCCGGGGCTATCACAGAGAAGGCTCTTCTCCTGGGGCCCACCAGATGACAGGACCCGGAGAAGGCCAACTCTGTGGGACCTGATCGGTCGCTGGGATTCGTGCGACAGAAGGCGGTCCCGAAGGTATTCTGGTCCAACACCATGTAGAGCTTTATAGGTCATAACCTATAAATTCTATTCTATTCTATTCTATTCTATTCTATTCTATTCTATTCTATTCCATTCCATTCCATCCCATTCTATAACAAAATCCCTTAATTTTTTTTAATACTTTGATTATATCTCCTGGGCTTTGGCGATGAGCTGTCCAAAGCTACACGAAACCCTTGGAAATTAGACTGGGCATGCTTGTCCTAGATGAACCAAAGATCCTACTGACTAGAAGTGAATTTCATCTCCATATTCATTAACTAGGGAATATTGGATGCGATGCAGCCGAGGCACCAAAAAGAGCAGTTTGGCATCGGCCGCCATCACGAGACAGTTTCTAATCCTTGCTAGGGAAGTGTGATGGCTTCCTTGAACTCCAGCTTAACAGTTACCCACCCACGTTAGGCAGTGTGTCTGAAACCAGCCGTTTTAACTTGAAATCTCACTCTCGCCAAATGCTCGCCTTTCCGAAGGCGCAGAGGAAGACATCAACTTGACAATAACGTATTTTTCAGCAAAAGCCGTGGCTGCTATTCTGTCATACATAATTTGTTTCCTAACCAATGATGCTGTTTAATCAAAACTCACACCGGCTCTCTTTAAAAAAAAAAAAAAGCACTTTGCAAAACCAAACAAGGAAGAAACTTCACATGCCACGGGTTGTTGGAATTACTTGTTATTATTAGGGGTGGATTTGTGGCTTCGAAGGGCCCCTCCTTTCTCCACCACCACCCTTTTATTAAAACGTCCAATCAATCTTTATGCATGTTTCACTGTCTCCCCAAATGAATTCTTAGCAGCCCTTCGCTAAACTGATTTTTTTTTTAACCACACAAAAAAAAAGTTAACGCAGAAGTTCAAAGCCACGATGGACAGTTCTGATAATTCTCAATTAATTCCTAATCTGCGAACCAGAAAGGAGGCGATATTTTAGCTACATCAAGTCACGGGGCTTGACAAGTCTTGTGATGTGTGTGGTTCTGGTCTCATCCTACACACCTGAAGTTCGTGGCCCTGAAGTTCATGGACAGTTTTTGTTTGTAATAATGGCTTGCTCTGCCAAATAAAAAATACAAATAGTTCTTGCTTTTATGGAAATACTGTTTTTTTCCCAACGGGAACAAGTTATCCTCTTTTGTAAGTGGGTGGGTGGATGGATGGATAGATGGATAGATGATAGGTAGACAGAAGATAGATGGAAGATATAGATAGGTAGGTAGGTAGGTAGATAGATAGATAGATAGATAGATAGATAGATAGATAGATAGATAGATAGATGATAGGTAGGTAGATGATAGATAAATGATAGATGATAGATGATAGATGATAGATGATAGATGATAGATAGATAGATAGATAGATAGATAGATAGATAGATAGATAGATAGATAGAAAGATAGATGATAGGTAGGTAGATAGATAGATGATAGATAGATAGATAGATAGATAGATAGATAGAAAGATAGATGATAGGTAGATAGATAGATAGATAGATAGATAGATAGATAGATAGATAGATAGATAGATGATAGATAGATGATAGATAGATAGATAGATAGATAGATAGATAGATAGATAGATAGATAGATAGATAGATAGATAATAGACCCAACCAGACTTTTGAGTGCATGGCAATAAGGCCTAGCACTTACTTTAGGGTTCAAAATATATAAGACAGGGTCTTATTTTCGGGGAAACACAGTAGCACCCTGTCTTCTCAACACTTCCTTTCATGTTGAAAATTACGCACTAGGAAAACAACAGATAGGTTAATGTCCTTCCCTGCTTCAGCCTGCTTCCTTTTTAAACAACAGATATCCGCCAAAAAGCTTCTTGGTTTCTATATTACATTCTTAATCTCTCCATGTGCTTGAAGTTCATCTCTCCCTTCTTGCACCTGCATGTCTGGCTTATTTCAACAGGACAGAATGCAGACAACCCAATGAAGCTTTGCTGACCGGTGTTTTTTCCAACTCCTTCTTCTCCTTCTTTGTCTGTTAAATAGCCGTGGGAGTTTGGTAAACTTAGGATAAATACCCAGGGAAGCAACTAGAGTCCACAGACCTCCGTGAAACTCTTTGAGAAATTAATTTCAAGTTCATTTTGTTTTTAACCCTATAGCAGAAATTCACACTGTCTCACTCTTTCTCTCTCTCAAATGGAGCTCTAGTTTTCTTCTTTGGGATGATCTGATTACAATTTCAATTTCAACTCTTCTGCAGCATAGACCAGTGAAGGGCTGCAAAAAAAAATTATTACCACACTCTGGGCGTGGCTTATTTTGTGGGCATGGCTTGCTGGCCATGTGACCAGGTGGGAGTGGCTTCATGATCATGTGACCGGGGTGGCTTAAAGGTCATGTGACTGGATTAAAGGTGCTCAACTTGACGTCACTCCCATCAGGGGATTGGGTTAGGGTGTCTGACCTCCCCTCGCCTCAAAGAGATACAATTTTCCTATCTATCTACTATTACTATTACTATCCAAAACATACTATTTAATTCTATGTGTATATCCATAGTATTTTTATTTTTATTATTATTATTATTATTATTAGTCTGCAGAGAGGGGTGGCATACAAATCCAATAAATAAACAAAAATAAATAAATATTATTAATTAGATTTGTATGCCGCCCCTCTCCGCAGACTTGGGGCAGCTCACAACAACAACAAAACAATATACAGAGAACAAATCTAATATTATTTATACATATTACACACAGGCACACAAATCTGGTTCCTCATTTTACAACAGTCTGGCTCCTCATTTTACTGCCTTCGGAAGGATTGAACTCCTGACAGTGGGCAGAGTTATCCTGCAATACTGCATTCCAACCCTTGCACTACCATGGCTCTTTATACAATCACCTGATGTCATTAAGTAACTCTGCCTACCCTAATTTAAACATCCCCTTAAACTGATTCTAAAGGTGTTTGCTCCATATCTCCATCTTCTGCAATGATCTTCCTACTATCGTTGAACTTAGGAATCTTCCCTTTCCTTTCACTAGTTAGCTTTTGAACTCTGTCCGCTGATGTTCACATACTGATCTAAAGCCTTCATAGTAACTATATGGAGGAGAAGAGGAGACGATACATGCCCAACAGATTTTCTAAGACACCCCCATTCCCCCCAAAAACCCCTCCAACAACTATAAGAAAGAATGCAATCAGAAGTAACAAGAGATCCAGGTATTAAATAAGAAGATTGATTGCCGCAACTGTTACACTATTAATTAAAAATGTTTTGCTGGGTATCATTCTGATGCAACCAATTTGAATTTAATTAAACATAAATTCAGTCCATAATCTTAGAATCATAGACAACTCATAAAAAGAATGAAGATTAGTAGGGAGTGTGTTTTATGAAGCACATAAGCACTTGGTTTATATTTTATGTCTGTTCCGCAATGGAAGGTTTGTTTTCAACTTCCCTTTCCACTATTTTGTTCCCAAATCTACTACTTAAATAGTCACAGGGTGGTGGGGGGATAGCTTTTCATTACCTGCTTATGTTTGGACAAAATTCCTCTACAATTCATGGGCAACACTGTTAAATATTTGAATTGAAATCTATGTATCGGTTCTAATTCATAGAATAGAATGGGATGGGATGAAATAGAATAGAATAGAATTCTTTATTGGCCAAGTATGATTGGACACAAAGGGAGTTTATCTTTGGTGCATAGGCTCTCAGTGCATATAAAAGAAAACATACATTTTTTGAGAATCATGAGGGACAACACTTAATGATTGTCACAGGGGTCAAATAAGCAATGAAAAAACAATCAATATTAATAAAAAATCTTAAGAATACAAGCAAAAAGTTACAGTCATGCAGTCATAAGTGGGAGGAAATGGGTGATAGGAATGATGAGTGAAAAAAGTAGTTATAGAAGTGCAGACTTAGTAAATAGTTTGACAGTGTTGAGGGGATTATTTGTTTAGTAGAGTGATGGCATTCGGGGGAAAACTGCTCTTGTGTCTAGTTGTCTTGGTGTGCAATAGTCTGTAGTGATGTTTTGAGGGTAGGAATTGAAACAGTTTATGTCCAGGATGTGAGGGGTCCGTCAATATTTTCATGGCCCTCTTTTTGACTTGTGCAGTATACAGGTCCTCAATGGAAGGCAGGTTGGCAGCAATTGGGGTTTTTTTGCAGTTCTCCTCTGAAGTCTGTGTCGGTCTTGTTGGGTTTCTTTCCTTGGAAAGGAAGCATGCACAGAGCATTTTTGATGATGTCCAGGTGGATGGAATCCTGACACCACCGCTACCAGTTCGCCAAACCAATGCAAACTGGTAGCAACCACTGGTGCAGTGGTTAGAATGTAGTATTTGCAGACTAACTTACAGCCAGCAGTTTGATTCTCACCAGGCTCAAGGTTGACTCAGCCTCCCATCCTTCCGAGGTGGCTAAAATGAGGACCCAGATTATTGGAGGCAAGAGGCTGACTCTGTAAAGCACTGTGAAGTGATGTACAAGTCTAAGTGTTATTGCTACAGTGAGTGAGGGGAGAAAAATCATTTTGTTATCAAAGCAGGGAATTTGTTAACAATTTGGAGACTGTGTGAGCCAATGAAGATCTGAGTCTCTCACTGTTCAGCTGACAAATACTTGGCAACGCCTCGCTATCCTTACTAGAGGGAACAGCAGATTAAAATATGGTTTAATTGCAAAACAAACAAACATGCACATCTTTCAAAAATATCCCCCTTTCAAACGGGAATGTCTAAGAAGGAAGACTGATAGCTTTACACTGCTCAGATTACTTGTGATATACAGAGAGCATTTTTTGCATTGAAAATAACAAACCGACTCATTTCCAATTATAGTTTGCTACATACCTTGTGTCTTCTAGAAGTCTCTCTTTGTGAGTGCTGGCAAACTTTAAAAAAAATTGAAAGAAACTATAATTTTCTTGAAGATATTTTCATTTTAGAGGTGCCAGTTTGGAGTGGTTCTCTAAAACCGGTAGCAGGAATTCCCTCCTACTCGCCAAACTAGCAGTGATGGTAGGCTGGATATACCCCCGGATCGGTCCTCTGGTTTGAAATCCACCCACTGTTGTGGTTAGCTCTTGCCCAGCTCCTGCCCCAAGGACTGTGGATGTGGGGGAGACATCCACATGCTGCAGGCCTGTTTTGCCCCCGGTGGAATCTGCTGATGAAGGCTCCTCTGACCAAGAAGACATGAGTGACAGGGAGGAGGAGAGTGTGGCAGACAGCTCAGAAGGAGATCAATTATCTAGCTCCTCTTTGGATTCAGAACAAGAGTTAATGATACAGCCACGCATGCGGAGAGCGATGCATAGGCAACAACAACTGAGAGATTATTATCAAAGAAAATGAGGCCACCTGTGGTTGGGTGGGGCTGTGGTAATTAGTGAGGCTGCTATAAAGAGCAGCCTGTGGGTTTGGCCATTGTGGAGGATTATCTGATCGTTGTGTTTCGTGACTGCTTTACTGACTTTGACCTTTTGTGTGCTGATTTCCCCCCGATTTGAAACTAAACCAGAGCAAAGTGTGTTTCACTTTGTAAAAGAAGAAGGACTGTGAATTGCCTCACAGCTGCAAGCTAAGTATCACAGAACTGATAAGGGACCTGTACAAATTACCAGTTTGTTTGGAGACGAGTGCTCTTTGCTATACCAAAAGAGGGCTTAGGTTAAGTGAATTTTCATTATAAAGAACATTGTTTTGAATTTTCAAACGTGTGTGTGTCTGAAATTTGTACCTGTGAATTTTTGGGAGAAGTCTACCAGAGAGCCTGAGAGAACACCCACCAGAGCCACATTTATGCAAAAATAACTCTCTGCACATGGGCAAAGCCTCCAGTGCATGCGCAGACCAGTTTAACCCAGGACCGATGGGAGCGTGCGCATGAGTGTAATGCACACGTGCAAAACACGCACTTTCAGCACGACCACTGATGGGCAGCAGTAGGAGCTCCCACGTTTGCAGCTCGGTAGAAAAATCCTGGATACGTGCACAGCTGCACGCCCCCAATGCGCCCCTGTGTGAGATTTGGCTTCTGAGCATGTACAGAAAGCCAAATCTCGCACAAGGATGCACGCGAGAGTGAGATTTCAGCTATTTTCAACAAATTTTTGCTTCTACGCATGCACGGAAAGAAGCCGATAGCAAACAGCCCAACCAAAGAACCTCCAAGAACATCTCCACCAGTATCGGGTTCCTACTGGTACATTTGAGGATGCTGCACTGGGTGTCCTGCAATTGGGCGTGCACATCCCAACGAGATTTTGCTTCTGCGCATGCACAGGAATCAACATCTTGCAAGGGGATGCGTGCGAGAGAGATATTTCGGCGATTTTTTGCTTCTGCAAATGCGCGGAAGCAAAAAAAAATCATCAAAATCTCACACAAATGTGTGTCCCCTTATGAGCTGATTCCAGAGGGTCGGGGCCCCCACAGAGAAGGCTCTTCCTCTAGGGCCCGCCAAGTGACATTGTCTACTTGATGGGACCTGGAGAAGGCCGACTCTGTGGGACCTAACCGGCCGCTGGGATTCATGCGGCAGAAGGCAGTCTGATTGTTGGGGTCAATATGCTTACTCTCTGTAAACTGCTTAGAGAGGGCTATAAAGCACTGTGAAGTGGTATATAAATTAATGCTAATACAGTACTGTACTATGCTGTACTATGCTATTTACTTTATCCTTTTTTAGAGTGTGAGAAATGCTCTCATATTTTAACATGATTTTCCTAAAAATAAACAAAGTAAAGGTTTTATTACAACTATCAGTGTCGTTTAGAGAGGACTGCCAAATAATTCCAATGTAGCTCCCCAAATCACAACTTATGAAAAGGGTTTTTTTTTTTTAAATGAGGGGGAAGTTTGAAACCATACTTTAGCTATTTATGCCGGCTTCTCTTGACCCATCATGAAGCTTATCGCCATTCCAAAAAAAACGTAGTTATTTTTTTTATTATTCTGAAAAGAAACATGTTTCGTACAAGACAGATAATGAAGAAAAGGTAAACAGGTTAAAGAGCCTGTTTGTCTGCATAACTATAAGCAGTTGTGTGATTACTGCTATTTTCTTCCATATATTTTTTTTTTGGTGCTATTTCATTACAAGATTTGTCCTTAGCAACCCACATCCACCCCCGATACACAAGAAGGTATTTAAAATTAATGACTTCAGAAGCAGTGATTTAAAGAAACTGAAAACAGAAGCAACCCAGTTCAACGTATTTGTCCACGAGGCGTCTTTGCTTTTAAAAATAGTTTCCTTTAAACCAAGCCACTGTTAGATGTGAGGTCTCATATTTCTTCAGTAAACCAAATGAGACCTTTTTTTGTTAAGATGTAGGGTCATTTCGGTTTTAAATCTCAGAATAGATGAGATGCTATTAATAGTGTAACAGGAAGAATGAAAACTTTGCGAGGAAAACACACTATTTTTCAGGACTTCACTGGATTAAATGGTGGGAATTTTTAGTGTTGCACAAATGAATGCTTTCTGTTTGTTTCCATCTCAAGTTTGCAATGTTTTCCCCCAAAAAATTCACAAATAAATATTTCATGCATATTTCTCCTGATAGAGATTTATCATAAATGGTGGTCAAAGGGTTTTAGGAAAATCCAGATTTAAGATACACTGAGATATGGGCATTTCTGTCTGACTCTGGGCCTCAGGCCCAGCCTACCTCACAATCTGATTTATGATGACAACATGGGGGAGGGAGTACTTTTTTCATATTTAGAATATAATTCTTTATTGGCCAAGTGTGATTGGCTGGCATTGCAACTTTATTGAGCTTCGTTGCTAGCTACTACAAGGATAAGGATGACAAAACTACAGACCTCTCCCTATTCAGAAAGCTGGCCTTGCACATCTATTTAGAAACTCATTTCTAGAAAGAGTTATGACTGAGATCTATTCTGGATCACTGCTTTCTTGATCAAAATGAATATTCTGGAGAGAGAGAGAAAAAAGCAACTAAATACGTGCCATATTTTCCATATCCATCAATGGAGAACCTGTCAACAGGGTTCAGCCTAATTCTTAATATTGTCTGCTTTGTGCTTACTAAAAAAAAAATGTTGGTCACTGGTCCAAATTCATCTCGGTTCCTTTCCTTTGCAAAGTTTTGGAGCATTGATAGTCATGTTAAATTCATATAATTCACCATCCCATCTGTTAATGTATGAATCTGGACATAGGAATGAGATATTGATATGTGTAAGAAGAAGCAATTTTTCCCATAGGAATCAATGTGAAAGCAAATAATGTGTGTGATTGGGGAAACCACAGGGAGGGTGGAGGAGATTCCTAGAGAGGCCCCATCGAGGCTTCTCGCTGCCTTTTCCGGCCCTGTTTCCTCCCAGGAGATTCCTAGAGAGGCCCCATGGAGGCTTCTCCCCGCCTTTCCCGGTTACAGTTTCGGAGGCTCGGCTTTGCAAGTGGAAAATGGTTATTATTTATTATTATTATTTATTAGATTTGTATGCTGCCCCTCTCCGTAGACTCGGGGCGGTTCACAGCAATGATAAAAACAATATACAATGACAAATCTAATAGTTAGAATCTAAAATAACAATAATACATTTAAAAAGTCTAAAAAACAAGAAACCCCAATATATAAAAAACATACATACAGTCATATCATACACAAAAAACCCCTACATAGACAGGGGGAGATGTTTCAGTTCCCCCACGCTTGACGACAGAGGTGGGTTTTAAGGAGTTTACGAAAGGCAAGGAGGGTGGGGGCAGTTCTAATCTCTGGAGGGAGCTGACTCCAGAGGGTCGGAGCCCCCACAGAGAAGGCTCTTCCCCTGGGTCCCCCCAAACGACATTGTTTAGTTGACGGGACCCGGAGGAGACCAACTCTGTGGGACCTAACCGGTCGCTGGGATTCGTGTGGCAGAAGGCAGTCTTGTAGGGAAGAGGCAATTTTTTTTTGAACATCTGGTTCTTATCTAGAAAAGTTCATAAGTAGAGGCATTCTTAGTAGAGCTACCACTGTATGTATGTTACATATTTTTTGCTGAATTTGAAAATGAAGCAAAAAGAAGCATTAAGCTCCTCCCGTACTTGGGCATACCAGGATAATTTGACAGAAAAAATACACACATTATATATAGCGAGGGTCAAAACATGGAAAATAACAGAATGTGGTCTACCACTAAATAGACTTTGGTAGACCTTTCATGAATCTTCAGTCCCTCTTTAAAAGCTCTCTCATTTACAAACACATAAACAAAAGCTTACGTTTGCCCACTTCCGCCCTGAATTTCCAGTACAATTGTGAATAGTATCAGTTCCCTGTAATTAGCTAGAAAGCATGCAGAGTGTAAATGTTTTATGGAACCCACACAATGGAAACTATAAATGTAAAAGTCTTACAGCAACAATAATGCATTTTCTGCATTAAATTAAGTTATGTCATAAGCTATAAGCCATTTGTTAAAGAAATAATGCTTGGTGTTTGTTTGTTTTTTAAGCAAATGGTAATAAGTTTTTTTTTTTAAAGAAATAGAGTAGAGTGGTTTCTTTTGATGGCAGATGCCTGGCAGATAGATAAAATATATTGGAGACAATTGCCTTGTGCTATTCACCCATTGTTCCTAAGGTATTTGCTTCGGGTACCATGGAAGGTACAATTCCATAACCAAGGTTGAAAAAAAGATTCAACTGGTATTTTAATGCACTGGCTGCCAATTGGTTTCCGGACTCAATTCAAAGTGTTGATTATGACCTATAAAGCCCTGCATGGCATGGGGCCAGATATGTATCTGCAGGGAGCCAAACATCATGCAAAGATGCTCGCATGCAGGAGTTTTCATGCATTTTTCACATTTTTTTCCTTCCGCGTATTCTGCCGGGCTCTCTGGTAGGAGCCTCCCGAAAATTCAAGGGTACAAATTTCACACACACACACGTTTGAAAATTCAAAACAATGTTCTTTATCACAAAATTCAAAATAAACTAAGCACTCTTTTTTGTATTGCAAAGAGCACTCTTCCCAAAACAACCGGGTAGTTTGTACAATTTCCCTTAAGCAGTCATTAAGTCCTTAGCTAGCAGCTGTGAAGAAACTTCACACCCCTTCTTCTTCCAACGAAGTGAGACACACACACACACACACATGTTGCTCTGCTTTGGTTTCAAAGGCGTGAAAAATCAACAAAGTCCAGAAAACAGCAACACACGATTCCTGAAGAACTGCGATCAGATACTCTTTCACAACGGCCAAACCCACACACTTCTATTTATAGCAGCAGCCCTAATTACTGGAGCCCCACCCAAACACAGGTGGCCTCACTTTTCTCTTGCAATAATCCTTCAGTTGTTGTCTCTTATGCATCACTCTACGCATGCGTGGATGTGTCATTAATTCTTGTTCAGAATCCAAGGATGATACAGATGATTGATCTCCTCCTTGGCTGTCTGCCAAACTCCCCTCTTTCCTGTCACTCACGCTTCCTTGGTCAGAGGAGGCTTCATTGGCAGATTCCATTGGGAGTAAAACACACACATCCACCTGCACATTCCTTGGGGCAGGAGCTGGGGCAGAGCTAACCACAACATTGCGCAGCAAAAAAACCTGCCAAAAATTGGCAAAGTGTCAAAAAACTTGCCAAAATCACGTGTGTGTCCTTGTGCAAAATTTGGTTTCCTGAAGCCCCATCTCTTGCGGGTGAGCACGCCCACCCACCGATCACCCAGAGCTGCGCAAACAAATGCATCGAGGGCAGTGGCGATGAGGAACCCCTGCCTGCTTCCGAGGTCAGTAAAATAAGGAGACCCAGATTATTTGGGGCAATGTTCTGACTCTGTAAACCGCCTAGGGAGGGCTGTAAAACACTGAAGCGGAATATAAGTGCTGGTGCTATTATTAATTATTAGGTTGTTATTATTATTATTATTATTATTATTATTATTATTATTATTATTATTATTATTTATTAGATTTTTATGCCGCCCCTCTTCAAAGACTCGGAGCGGCTATTACTACTGGCCTGGAAAGAGTAGTTCCTAGAATGTTTTATATGCCCCTGCTGATGGTTTATAAGGTAAATTCATTTTGCTGTCTACTTCATGTACCTTTGTGAACAGGCAGTATTACAAGGGGCGAGAGGGGGGGAGAGAGGGAGGGGGGAAGGAAAGAAAAGAGGGATGGAGGGAAAAGAAGGAAGGCAGACAAGCAGGCAGGGAAAGAGTAGAATAGAATATGATAGAATAGAATAGAATAGAATAGAATAGAATAGAATTCTTTATTGGCCAAGTGTGATTGGACACACAAGGAATTTTTTTTGGTGCATATTCTTTCAGTGTACATAAACAGGAAAGAAAAGAAAGAAAGAAAGAAAGAGGGAGGGAAGGAAGGAAGGAAAGAAAGAAAGAAAGAAAGAAAGAAAGAAAGAAATAGGGAGGGAGGGAAGGAAGGAAGGAAAGAAAGAAAGAAAGACAGAAAGAAAGAAAGAAAGAAGGAGGGAGGGATGGAAGGAAGGAAGGAAAGAAAGAAGGAGGAAGGGAGGGAAGGAAGGAGGGAAAGGAAGGAAGGAAGGAAGGAAGGAAGGAAGGAAGGAAGGAAGGAAGGAAGGAGAGGGATTTGGAAAAGGTGAATATCAATTGTGTAAATTAGATTCATCTCCCTACTTTGCCATTAGTAATGACTCTATCAGGGTCAAAACATAGAGATGACTTTTTATTTATGTAATTACAGGGAAGTTGCCTTATTTAATAAAAGCAGCCATTTGGAATGCCAGCTTAAATAATGCCGAACAAGCCTCACGCCTTTCAAACAATGGTGCTGGAGACAAGACTTTTCAAACGTGCATCCGTGCTACTCCGATGCCTCTCCTTATGTGCCTTGGCAAAGCTGAAGCAAGCACAACGGGCTTAATCGCGCATTGTTCTCCCGGTCCCATCCCTTTACAAATCACATGGCATAAAAAGAAAAATAAGTTAACAGCGCAAAAGACGGTAATGAGAACGCTTGAGCTAAAGTGCCTCTTAAAGAAATCCTAATAAATTCTGGAATTCCAAGCCCTTCCGCGAGCGTTCCATTTAGAATAAAATCAATGATCAATGGTTTGCAAACAGCCACATACTAGGTTCACTTACCTCCAGGAACAGGAAAGGGGGAGAGAGAGAGAGAGGAGAGAGAGAAACAACAACCGTCATAGACGAAAGATGACATTTAAAGGAAAAAACCTGACATTGACTCCATCACTGTCACTAGTTCTGCCATAAAGCAGCTTCAAATATTAAAACATTTTTCATCTGGCCTGTGTTATTGGCACCAGAAATTGTTTTCTCTCTGTCTGATACTCACTTGAACTGCGGCAAAGCTCCCCGGGGATGCCAGATTGTTACCAAGTCCTCATAACATATTGGCAGTTGAGGGGGGGGTGTCCACATAGACTTGCCACTCACAAAAGTTCTCCCCTCCCTTCCCTAAGGGAGAAGCAAGAGTGTTCTCTGAAGGGACCAAATTCAACTGCGCCACGCAGATGCGAACCTATGACGCGTCCCAGGGATTCAAAATAATTTTTTTAGGTTAATTTCTGCAGCCAAGGGCCTGGGGGTCGCTGTGGGGGGAAATTAGGGGCATATTCTATCACTGTCATGGTGAACTTATTTTATTTATGTTATTTTATTTATTTCTCGATCAAGTAGAGGATAGTAGTTTAGATAAACATAACACAGAAAGTACAGTGGTATCTTTACTTACGAACTTAATTCGTTCCGTGACCAGGTTCTTAAGTAGAAAAATTTGTAAGAAGAAGCAATTTTCCCCATAGGAATCAAAGCAAATAATGCATGTGATTGGGGAAAGCACAGGGAGGGTGGAGGCCCTGTTTCCTCCCAGGAGATTCCTAGAGGGGCCCCACGGAGGCTTCTCCCCACCTTTTCCGGCCCTGTTTCCTCCCAGGAGATTCCTAAAGAGGTTTCTCCTTTCCTTTTCCGATTGCAGTTTTGGTGGCTCAGGTTTATAAGTGGAAAATGGTTCTTGACAAGAGGCAAAAAAATCTTGAACACCCGATTCTTATCTAGAAAAGTTCTTAAGTAGAGGCATTCTTAGGTAGAGGTACCACTGTAATGATAAAAAGGCAATAGGAGAGTAGGACAGGGACGGTAGGCAGAGTGGTACGATTATGCACGGCCCTTACAGACGTATTAGAAAAGGGGAGACGTCAACTGTAGACAATCTAAGGTTGAAGATTTTGGGGTTGGGGGAAGAAACCACAGAGCCAGGTAGTGAATTCCAGGCGTTGATCACTCTATTGCTGAAGTCGTATTTTCTGCAGTCTAGGTTGGAGTGGTTTAAATTTAGATGACAGCTGGTCTTCAGGTGTCTGCTGCACATACGTGGGGGAGCCTGGCGCAAGTGGGGGATTGAATTTTTGGGGAACGGATTCCTATTACTGCTGCTACTGATGCTCTGCGTGCACAGCTTCAGTTAGGTTGCGTGCATGTGTGCACATGTGCCCCAACATGTTTTTGCTTCTGTGCATGCACAGGAAGCTAAATTTTATGCGGAGATGCGTGTGCATGTGAGATTTTGGTGATTTTTTTTTGCTTCCATGTAGAAGCAATAAATCACTGAAATCTCCTATGCACATGGCACCTCCTTGCAAGGTTTTGCGTCCTGCTTATGCACTAGGAGCAAAAACTCACTGGGACGCATACATGCGCGGACAAGATAACTGAGGCTGCGCATGCAGTGTCCTTTACCGTGCCGGTAGCAACTTGCTACTGGTTCACGTGTGTGTCCCATGTCCCATTTTGGACCTGGAAAGGCCTCCTGCACCACCCTGGAAGCCAAAACGGGGCATGGGGAGGCACATGCGCCCCACACACCCCATTTTGGGCCTGGAAGGCCTCCACCAGCCTGGAAGCCAAAACAGGGCAATGGGAGGGTGCCTGCACATGAGTGGAGAATTCGCAGGTCCAGGGTGCATGCATGGGGACACTCGAATTGCATTTTTGGGGTTCATGCATGCACATTCAACTTTTGACACCTGGCACCCCAAAAATTAGCCGTCCCTATTCTACAACATGTTACTATTTATTAGACCCAGAAGACTGCTGAGCTTCACTCCCATTTCAGTTCAAGAAGTCAAAGTAAAGCATCACATCCCTCTTATAAGACCAACACCAAAAAAGAGATTACGGACTCGCCTTGGTTCCACTGTCAAATCCTTCTCACCACAAGCAGGTTTTTACTTAACATTTAATTGAAATTTGCCTCCTTGAAATATCCATTCTTCCATGTCCACTAATTTAGAACAGAACTTAGCTCTGCCTCTGGTGATTTCCCTTCCTTTCCATAATAGATATCCCTCAATCCTCTTTTTTCCCTCCAAGTTTATCTTCATCCATTGAGCCCTCTAGAGATTTAACTTCTATGCTTCATCCATATTGTCTCTTTTTCATCCTTCTCTCTCTCTCTCTCTCTTTCTCTCTTACTCTCTCTCTTTCCCCCCTCTCTCTTTCTCTCTTACTCTCTCTCTCTTCCCTCTCTCTCTCTCTTTCTCTCTTACTCTCTCTCTCTTCCCTCTCTCTCTCTCTTTCTCTCTTACTCTCTCTCTCTTCCCCCTCTCTCTCTTTCTCTCTTACTCTCTCTCTTCCCCCCTCTCTCTTTCTCTCTTACTCTCTCTCTCTTCCCTCTCTCTTTCTCTCTTACTCTCTCTCTCTTCCCTCTCTCTCTTTCTCTCTTACTCTCTCTCTTCCCTCTCTCTCTCTTTCTCTCTTACTCTCTCTCTTTCCCCCCTCTCTCTTTCTCTCTTACTCTCTCTCTCTTCCCTCTCTCTCTCTTTCTCTCTTACTCTCTCTCTCTTCCCTCTCTCTCTTTCTCTCTTACTCTCTCTCTCTTCCCTCTCTCTCTTTCTCTCTTACTCTCTCTCTTTCCCCCCTCTCTCTTTCTCTCTTACTCTCTCTCTCTTCCCTCTCTCTCTCTTTCTCTCTTACTCTCTCTCTCTTCCCTCTCTCTCTCTCTTTCTCTCTTACTCTCTCTCTTCCCTCTCTCTCTCTCTTTCTCTCTTACTCTCTCTCTTCCCTCTCTCTCTCTTTCTCTCTTACTCTCTCTCTTTCCCCCCTCTCTCTTTCTCTCTTACTCTCTCTCTCTTCCCTCTCTCTCTTTCTCTCTTACTCTCTCTCTCTTCCCTCTCTCTCTCTTTCTCTCTTACTCTCTCTCTTTCCCCCCTCTCTCTTTCTCTCTTACTCTCTCTCTCTTCCCTCTCTCTCTCTTTCTCTCTTACTCTCTCTCTCTTCCCTCTCTCTCTCTCTTTCTCTCTTACTCTCTCTCTTCCCTCTCTCTCTCTTTCTCTCTTACTCTCTTTCTCTTCCCTCTCTCTCTCTCTTTCTCTCTTACTCTCTCTCTCTTCCCTCTTTCTCTCTTACTCTCTCTTCCCTCTCTCTCTCTCCTGTCTTTCTCGTCTCTCTCTTTTAATTGATATAGCATGTGTGAATGCTTCTCTGGTTTAAGCAACACTAGAGATAATGAGCTAGGGGTAGGGATGGTGGACCGGATTCTAGTAATGAGGTATATAAATGGCACCACCATCAAAATAAGGGCTCTGTTGATTGTTGGTATAAGATACATTCACCGCTTGGCTGAAAACAAATGCAGGCAACAAATAGGCCAAAAAAAGAAAAGGGGAATATTGTGTACTGCTTGAAGATTCATGTGAAAGAGCTCAAGCAGTGCCCCCTAGGAGGTGAGAATCTAAGACCAAGATTGACTGAAGAACATCAACGAAGCCTTATGAATTCTTTAGCAAGACTGAAACAGATTAAGAGCTCCAAAATGTGACTGAGCAGAGACAAGACAAGACATTGCTGAGAAAGACAAACACATAATAAAGACCTAAGCAAGCAAGTAAATAAATACAGCTTGATGATGTATTTATCTATTCCAGTTATTTATTTATATATGTTATAAATTATTATATATATGAAGGTCTTGGCATGTTCGGGTTTCTTCCCGTGTAGGATTCAGAGATTTCTGCCAGAAATCTCTGAATCCTACATGGGAAGAAACCCGAATATGCCAAGACCTTCATACCTGTACCCGTGAAAATCTACAAAAACAATTCTATTATCAATTTGTCCATTTCTGCACACCTGTATATTTTATTAATCAATACATTTTCCACTGACGATTTGTCATCCTTCCAATACTGGGCATATGCAATTCTTGCTGCAGTAATAAATACTTTATAATCTTTGGTTGTTGCTTTCTTCTTATTCCCTAGTAAAAACAATTCTGGAGTGTATTCCATCTGTCTTTCTGTAATCTGTTGTAACGAATCATGAATCTTTTTCCAGTACTGTACTTCTTAGCTTTAGGGCACAACCACTACATATGAAAGAAGGTACCTACATCTATTTTACACTTCCAACAAACCAAATTGGTGTTTGTATATATTTTGGCCAATTTTGATGGTGTTAAATGCCACCTATAAAACATTTTATGATACTTTTCTTTAAATGCCACTGATTTTATTATTTTACAATTCCAGTTATTTCTATCCTTATCTTCAGGATAAAAAGATCATCATTATAAGTAATGACAGGGGAAAGATGCTATTCAATGAAGTTCAACTGCAAGGACCCCCATGCAGTTTTATCGGCAGAATTGTGGGAGTAGTTTTGCTATTCCCAGGATATGACATTTTCTGGGTGCATTTATTTTGCAATCTAGGCCAATAATCCAAGGATTGCATTTTAAAAACAGATGAAAGACATATAATTTTGGAATGACTACAGAGGTGATACCTTGGAAAGTCAGTGCTAAAGGTCTTGTAGAGCTAGAAAGGGGAAGACTACCTGAGAGACTTTGGAGTAAACTGTCTTCCACCTGTCAACCCTGAAGCCATTTTGGGATCATCTTCAGGGCAGCCACATCTACACTGGTTGGAGAGGTGGGAACAGGATGTGGGGTGTATAGATAACTGGGGACTGGTAGGCGAAACAAAATTATTTCTCCTGAGAATCAAGGATGTTCTCACCAGGTGCTGGGGAGGGGTGGACTGAAACCAACTGGAGTTGGGGATGTGACTGGATTTGACCCTGTGATGGACATGTGGATTAGGGGAAAGAACTTTGGCTTTTAATTTGGGTGGGGAAAACCCATGGGACTTTCAGAGTCAGGTTTTGACCAGAGGTGCCAATAGGTCATGCCTAACAGATCTGTATATTGAGGAACAGCTAGGCCTCAGAGGTTTGAGTGTGTTGGGTCTGTTACTTGAAATGCCAACATCCTGTTTTGTCACAAAAAAGCAAAACAGTTAAAACCCCTTGATTTAAAAACACTCATACAACCCAAACAAACCATACATAAAACGGAGCGGCCGAGGGGAATCAATTTTCCCATGCCTGGCAGCAAAGATGGGTTTTTAGGAGTTTGCGAAAGGCAAGGAGGGTGGGGGAAGTCCTAATCTCCGGGGGGAGTTGATTCCAGAGGGTCGGGGCCACCACAGAGAAGGCTCTTCCCCTGGGTCTCGCCAGACGGCATTGTTTTGTCGACGGGACCCGGAGAAGGCCAACTCTGTGGGACCTAATCGGTCGCTGGGATTCGTGCGGCAGATTCGTGCGGCAGTTTGAATGACCCTTTCACTAAACTGAAGAAAACAAGCACAAATCAAGCTCCACACACGGATATTGCTTGAGGGAGTGGTGTGAAGAAGCAGCCTGTGAAAATATAGATCTTTGAGACGTTCCAGGTGATCACGAAGGAGTCTGGGTGCCAAAATCTGATCAAGACAGAACTGAAGCAAAGAAATAGCCTCGTTGCAATCATGTCAGCCGAAGATGGACAATCCCATCAACGGGTCAATGTTCCAAAAGGGAAGTAGAAGCACCTTTTCATTCAAAATCAGTTTTCAGCCTGTCTTGAAAATAGGTTAGCAACCAGGAAAAAAAAAAAGTAGCTTACTGCTGAATGAGGTTTCAGGGAAATAACGACACTAAAGTCATTATTTGGTAACCCAGGATTATTGGCAGTGCAGATGTGAAACTAAGTGATTCAGAAGGTACAACCGAGCTCCATAGCTCAAAATTCCACAATAAATATCCCGTGGTAACAAGTGCTTGCCTTCTCACCACAAACGACAGACAGCAAAAATACTTCTCTAATACAACAATGCCTACTTCACTGTGATTAGGAATAACGCCCCAACAAATTCGAAATATCTCATTTTTAAAACATTGTTAGTCCTTGTTGACCAGATTTTTTCACCTCTTCCAAATGGCGGCTTTAGAGATATCCAAAATATTTATACAATCAGCAGCGTAACTTCAAGTTTCTAGACTCGACCTAAAAAGTCTTAAATGGTTTAAACCCCAAACTCCATTAGAGACCTTCCTCCCCCCATCTGTTACACCGAGCCCTGTTAGATTAGTTGAGAATTCCCTGTTGATTCTTCCATCTGCATAGTGAATCCAGACAGAAGGAACATTTAACTAGACATGCTCCGTGGTGATCCACAACCCATAAAACTGTTTTCCCCCAGGAGACTCGACACTGAACATCAACATTTTCAGAATCGTTCTTAAGACCTTCCTCTTTGATTTTGCTTTAGGCTGTCAACCAGGGCCTTTTATTTTTGGTGGTAATCTGATTCTGAAGGATATCAAAGCTGTATGAATTTATGCATTTACAGAAGCAGGAGAGAAAGAGAAAAAGATTATGGCCTAACAGAGATATCAAAAATCACACCAGGGGTATGAAATTGGAACCGTGTATAGCACACAATGCACAGGAGGGAGACTGGCTGAGCTGGGCAAGGAGCCAAATAGGGAATTAGTCTAGAATCCCCAGGTGGGGATGAACTTTATTTAGACTCACCCAGGTGCAAACCATCCTAAGAACATAAGAAGAGCCGTGCTGTATCAGGCCAAAGCCCATCGAGTCCAGCATTCTGTGTCACACAGTGGCCCACCAATTGTCCATGGGGATCTTGAGCAGAAAGAGAAGGCAAAACCCTCCCTTTCCCTTGACCCCCAACAAATGGGACCCAAGGGAATCCTGCCTACCTCAACCAACATAGAGGTGGCACTTGGACATCCGCGTCTCAATAACAATTGATACATTTGGCATCCATGAATCTGTCTAATCCTGCCTTGAAGCTATCAAGTCTGACAGCTGTCATGACCTCTTCTGGAAGTGAATTCCATAAACCAAGGACCCCCTGGGTGAAGAAATATTTCCCTTGATTTGTCCTCACTTTCTTACCTATGAGCTTTAGGGAGGGCCCCCGCATTCTAGTATTGTGTGATAGAGAAAAGAATTTTTCTCTATCCACCTTTTCTATCCCATGTGTGATTTTATACATAGATAGATAGATAGATAGATAGATAGATAGATAGATAGATAGATAGAAAGATAGAAAGATAGAAAGATAGAAAGATAGAAAGATAGAAAGATAGAAAGATAGAAAGATAGAAAGATAGAAAGATAGAAAGATAGAAAGATAGAAAGATAGAAAGATAGAAAGATAGAAAGATAGAAAGATAGAAAGATAGAAAGATAGAAAGATAGAAAGATAGATAGAAAGAAAAAAGAAGAAAGATAGATAGATAGATAGATAGATAGATAGAAAGATAGAAAGATAGATAGAAAGAAAAAAGAAGAAAGATAGATAAATAGATAGATAGATAGATAGATAGATGGATAGATAGATAGATAGATAGGAAGAAAGAAAGGTAGGTAGGTAGGTAGGTAGGTAGGTAGGTAGAAAGATAGATAGATAGATAGATAGATAGATAGATAGATAGATAGATAGATAGATAGACAGATAGATAGATAGATAGATAGATAAAGTTCCCACAGCAAGGATACATTCTAAAGCATAAAGTGTGGCAGGTCAAAATCTCCAAGTCAAAGATGGCTTCGCCCAGACACCTATTGTCCCTTGTGATATATGCAAGCACACACAGATTGGATAGCAAATAATAATTCAAGGGATCAAAACATAAATCCATTTGGATGATTGAGAGACGGTAGGAAGAGAAGCTAAGCCACGGAGTAAGAGAGACCACCGCCCAGACACAAAGCAAAACGCTTCTCTTCAGCCATCTGCCTTAGCACCATGTGACTCTTTGGAAACTGACAGCCATTGCTTTAGCAAAGGCCCAGGCACATCAGATGAATCAATCAATCAAAAGAGGGGGAAAAAAATTCTTATGAAACTTAATCACGGAGGGTCGTGTTAGGGAGTGGGGGAACAGATTAAATTACCACGGTATTAGATACGGGAAATGATTTCTGTCAAAACCATCTTTACTGCAATTATAATATGTTAATTATGTATTTCATTAAGTAAGTGGATTAGAGCCTGCACAGATGAAATCGCGCCGAGTCCTCTGAATCACTCGCTGAGTAGTGTGGGAGGGCTGGGCCCTGGGTGTGAGGGACCGAGTTCATTTGGAAGGAAAAGACGGGAGGAGAAAAAGTAAAGGCATGTTTTTTCTTCTACATCTGACACTCATTCTCATCTCTGGACCTTCTTTCCTCTTCCCTCAAACTCAACATGGATACTTTAACTGATTGCAAAGTGGAAGTTGTTCTGTCTGGGTCCCCCCAGACGCCAACACCAACCAAAAAGAGTATCCAGACACACTGGTAAAAAGCAAAGGCAGTTTATATAATTCAAAGCAAACACAGGTAACAAAAACTGTTCTTACAGACAGGAACACTCTGAAGCTTCACAGAGGTTTCACGAAGGCCAGGCAATAAAACAGGATTCTTGCTGGCAAAAACAACGCTGGAGTTAATAAAACCCATGCCTCCCCCAAGTCTTCCAGACTTCTAGGCCACAAGTCAAGATCAGAGACGCCGAGAATCGAAGCAAGGTCACAGGACTCCCAATTGATAACTCTCCACAAGACTGTAAGGGCGGGCCTGCCTTTTCAACCCTGCTGAGGAGAACCACACCCAAACCCAGCTGTTGCCAATTCAGGGATGGAAATACCTTTCTAATTGGTCCCGTCTTTGAGCTGCTCGTCGCTGCCTCATGTCTATTATAGCCTGTGCGTCTTCATCCGATGAATCCAGGCTACTAGCTGGGGAGAGCCCCCCCCCCCTGAGGTCTCAGGCTGCTCTCCCTCCCTCTTCCTGATGTTCCTCTCCCCCGTCTGCCTGGTCCTCACCCTCCTGTTCACTGTCCTCCTCCTCTGAGCATGGATCTGGCAGAGATCCAGCCGGTCCCTGAGGAGCCTCAGGCTGAATCACAACAGAAGTTAACTATGCAGAATTGCAAAAGAAGTCCACCAGCAGAAGGCGGTCCCTGAGACTATCTCAGGGACCGCCTTCTGCTGCACGAATCCCAGCGACCAGTTAGGTCCCACAGAGTGGGTCTTCTCCAGGTCCCGTCAACTAAACAATGCCGCTTGGCGGGACCCAGGGGAAGAGCCTTTTCGGTGGCGGCCCCGGCCCTCTGGAACCAACTCCCCCCAGAAATTAGAATTGCCCCCACCCTCCTTGCCTTTTGTAAGCTACTTAAAACCCACCTCTGCCGCCAGGCATGGGGGAATTGAGATCCTCTTTCCCCCTAGGCCTTTACAATTTTATGCATGTCTGTATGTATGTTTGGTTTTTATAATAATGGGTTTTTAATTGTTTTTAGTATTGGATTATTATTATATGCTGTTTTATTATTGCTGTTAGCCGCCCCGAGTCTCTGGAGAGGGGCGGCATACAAATCCAATAAATAAATAAATCAATTTTAGCAAAAGGCAACAAGATATATCCACCAAGAATAAGAACGGTTGCAGGAACTGGGTATGTCTAGTTTAATGAAAAGAAGGATTAGGGGAGACATGATAGTAGTGTTCCAATATCTGAGGGGTTGCCACAAAGAAGTGGGAGTCAAGCTATTCATCAAGACACTCCCACCTGGTCACATGGCCAGCAAGCCACACCCACAAAATAAGCCACAGCCACAGTGTGGTAGAAATTTTTTGCAGCCCTTCACTGGATGCTATTGCGATGTGAATTATGTAACTCCCTCACACTGGTGTAGCTATGGTTCTAGAATCTTGCCCCAAGCATTCTAGGTGAGTTTGCAGAACAAAAAATTGCTTCTGTTCTTTTATGTAGGAAGAAAAGATTTCTCCCAGAGCACTGGTCCCAAAATTCCAGGAGAAGAGTTAAAAAAAAAGTGTCCCATCTTCAAAATAAAGAGGGAAAAAACCCTGCTGGCTGGAGCATTCTGGGAGTTAAAGTCCTCAAGTCTCATAGTTGCCAAGTTGGACATTCCCGGGGTGGGCTACTGCACAGACCTGGGTAGAATTATTTATTATTTATTATTATTATTATTTATTAGATTTGTATGCGGCCCCTCTCCGAAGACTCGAGGCGGCTAACAACAATATAAAAAAGACAATGTAAACAAATCTAATATTAAAAGACAATCTAAAAAACCCCAATTTAAAGAACCACTCATACATACAAGCATACCATGTATAAATTCTATAAGCCTAGGGGGAAGGGAAATTTCAATTCCCCCATGCCTGACGACAGATGTGGGTTTTAAGGAGCTTGCAAAAGGCAAGGAGGGTAGGGGCAACCCTGATATCTGGTGGGAGCTGGTTCCAGAGGGACGGGGCCACCACAGAGAAGGCTCTTCTCCTGGGTCCCGCCAAAGAATGCAGTAGGGTAGTAAAACTGGAGCTCCACCCCACAGCACCCAGTTTGCACTGAAAGATGTTGAAAGAAAATGCAGGGCGTCCTGCATAAGCCACACCCACAGTGTGGTAGTAAATATGTTGGTAGCCCTTCACTGGACATTCCTCCTGTGAATACTGATTGAAAGTGGCAATCAATCAGCTTTTTTTCTTTTTTTTGCATAGATATCTTTTGTTTCTTCAACATGTTCCAAATTTATCTCCGGATAAACTTCATCTTGCCATCTGTTTATGGGTGGGCTTCAAAAGATTTCAGCCAAGGGTTCTTTGCCCGGTTGCTGGGTGGGCGTGTCCATGGTGCGTGTGGGTGTGGCCTAGTCGGTCTCCTGCACCATGGTTCCAGAGACTTTTCTTGAGTCTCTGAGAGGGAACAAACTGCCTACCTTGGGCTCCGGAGGCCCTTTGGAGATTGTGGGAGGCCTCTCCGAGACTCAGCGCATCCAATATGGACCACATGGAGATTCTTGGGGGTGGGTGGGTGGTTAGGGGCGAGCCAGGGGTGGGATTTGGAAATTTGGAGATTTCCCAAACTGCCCACATTGTTAGTTACGGGTTCTCCTGAATCTCGACAAACCCATAGCAACCTACCACTGCATCTGTTCCTTTTTTACTTTCCTTAATATGTCACCTCCTGGATATAAACTGTTTCAACTCCTACCCTCAAAACATCAGTATAGAGCACCGTACACCATGACAACTAGACACAAGAAAAGTTTTTTTCCCCCCTGAACGCCATCACTCTGCTCAACAAATGATTCCCTCAACACTGTCAAACTGTTTACTAAGTCTGCGCTACTATTACTACTAGTTTTTTCTCATCATTCCTATCACCCATCTCCTCCCACTTATGACTGCGTGACTGTAACTTTTCCCTTGTATTCTTAAGATTTTTTATTAATATTAATTGTTTTTTTCATTGCTTATTTGACCCCTATGACAATCATTAAGTGTTGTACCTCATGTTATATGCTGTTACATGCTGTTTTATTCTGTTGTTAGCCGCCCTGAGTCTGCGGAGAGGGGTGGCATACAAATCCAATAAATAAATAAATAAATAAATAAATAAATGAACGAACGAACGAACGAACGAACGAACGAATAAATAAATAAATAAATAAATAAATAAATAAATAAATAAATAAACAAATAAATAAATAAATAAATAAATAAATAAACAAATAAATAAATAACAGTGTTGCAATGTAAACAAATCTAATATTAAAAAACATCTAAAAAACCGAATCATTTAAAAACCATGCACCACACGCATACCATACATAAAAATGAATGAATGAATGAATGAATGAATGGATGGATGGATGGATGAATGAATGAATGAATGAATGAATGAATGAATGATTCTTGGCAAATGTATCTTTTCTTTTATGTACACTGAGAGCATCTGCACCAAAGACAAATTTCTTGTGCGTCCAATCAAACTTGGTCAATAAAGAATTCTATTCTATTTATTTATTTTATTTTTTTATTTATTAGATTTGTATGCCACTCCTCTCCGGCGACTCGGGACGGCTTACAACAACAATAAAACAATGTCCAACAAATCTAATAATTTAAAAACACTAAAAACCCCTTATTAAAAGCAAACATACACACAAACATACTATTCTATTCTATTCTATTCCATTCCATTCCATACCATTCAATTCTAATTCTACCCTGCCCTGCTCTACTCTATTCTATTCTATTGTAGAAAGGCCAGAACATTTGCGTTTACAAGCCTCCAACTTCAAAAAGGACAGAATAATACCCAGGCTGCAAAAATTGTTGCAATCAGTCCAAAAATAAAGGAAGTGTCGATGTATTTAGATGGTTTGGTATGTTTTCATTTGCTTGGAAGGGTTTGCATAGATATTTGTTATCTTGTGTTTGGCTTCTTTAAAGAAAGAATCAGAGAGATCCATAAGAAATGGCTGATTAACCCTGTAAGGCTGCATCCCGGCTGCAAAGCCACTCACTCACTTTCATTTGCATAAACGACACACATCGCACTCTGAACCATCAGCTGGTGTCAACTGCCATGACTCCATTGCCTTCCAGGGTGCTACGCTAATTTGCCCAGCTGGAAACCTGAACTCAACCCATTCTATTTTGCTTCAACTTCTGCCTCCCATCCACAATTCACTTGACAGGGACACAAAGCGAGATTGCTCTGGAGCGAGTGCTCCACATTAGTTTTTATGGATGCTACTCTCTCTATATAAGAGCTGGGGTGGCGCATGAGTTAGAGTGCAGCACCTCAGGCTATGTTAGCTAACTGGTAGCTGTAGTTCAGCAACAGAAATCCAGGGCTCAATTGTAGTCGTTAGTCGAAGGCTCGCTGTATATAATTCAAGGCGGGGAACAGCCTAACACACCTGCCTATGGAGTCTTTCTCTCTCTCTCTCTCTCTCTCTCTCTCTCTCTCTCTCTCTCTCCCTCTCCCACTTGGTTGTTTTCAGGCTTTTCATTACTGTTAGTACTATGTACATGACAGGTTGGGTTTGGCAATATATAAAACAAACCAACAGTGTATGCTTAAACATTTTGAAACACTATTGCTTTAAGAGTTAGTGTCACGGATTACCATAAGAGGGAGCCAGAGGCGTGATTCTCTCTCTGACTCTCTCTGCTATTTCTATTATGTTCTCTGTGACTGCTGTAGTAGAAACTGTGTGTTAAATACTGGTTTATGTATTTGTAAGCTGAACAAGTAAGATTTATAGTTTTAGTATATGTATGGACTGATTCAACTGTGTATGACTTGGATTGTTCTTGACTAAGATATTTGCCAAAGTAAATAATATTCTATATACTTAATGTGTCCGGTTTGTATTACTGAACTATTACTTGTATCTCTGGGATATCAGCTGGATATCTGCTAGAAATGCCCGGCCAACGGCTTAAATCGCCGGCTGAAATTACCTCCGGGGCTGAGGAGACACTGCCGGCAGCTCTTTCGAGCTCCAGACTTCCGGGTTCCTCTGGAACCCGGACGTTCGGCTTTTGGCAGCGCACCAAGGTAGCGCGCTGCCTGCTGGTCGGGGGAGGTCCTGAATCGCCCTATTCAAGGGCTATTCAGGCAGGACCTCCCCCTTGCCCTCAGCTTTCCTGAAGCGAACTATCAACAGTGTGTCCTGAGGAGGTCGCCTCGGGGCCGAATAGGAATTTTTTGCAGCCTCCCCTTTAGAGGCGGCCGTTTTTTCACCCATTCCACACTGACAGCGTGGACTGGATTGGTTAGGGGGTGTGGCACACTTAGATATCAGTATAGGCCTCCCTCTGGTCATTGGGGTTTGGCAGGTTAGGGGCGGAAATGGGCATTTAGAAGCGACTGTGCATGCTCCTTTGGGCATCCTTCAAAGGGTGATGGACCGCCTCTCTCCAGGAACTAGAGGTTGGAGCAACGTTGGGGATTGGAGAGAGGATGACCATGGGAATCACCGGATCCAATTTCCCACGGGGATTGGAGGGTGAACTCCTCCCACACAACGAAGGGGTGTGGCTTGGATCCAGGTGATGGTGGCTACCTTCACCTAGTTCAGCAAGGAGTTTTTGCCCAATGTTGCAAAGGAATTTTCTGGTAGGAATTTCCGCCCTGTTAGTTTTGGCCTCTGCAGGTCCTTAGTTCGTTCTGAATTTAAATATTTAAATGGACATATTCAAATTTATTTAAATTTATGTTAATTCAATAAATGACCCGTATTTAATCCACAACATTTCTCAGCGTCGTTACTCCGCTTCCGGGGGTAACTCTACATTTCCTGTGTATGTGTATTTTTGATAACTGAGAGATCATTCTGAACACTCCTTAACAATTACCCAGCTAAGTAACAGTAGTAGAAAGGTGTGGGCTTTAGCGCTGCTGATGTTACTACAAGTGTGCCCATTTACCATTGTCATAATTGCTGGCAAATGCAGCAGTCTTAGTGCATGCCACTCTCCTACAGGGTGTGTGTGTGTGAGAGAGAGAGTGTGTGTGAGTGAGTGCCTCTGTCTGTTTCCGCAGTGCTGTACTTGCATTTTATGCATGTCAACTTTGATGGAAAAGAAGGGGAATAATGAAACATCGCAGTAACTGTTGTTCTCTCAGTTTCTCCGTAAATTAAATGACTCATTTTAGAGGCTTATTCTGAGGAGCCAAATGAATGCATAAATAAAAAATAAATGTTTCAGTCTCTAATTACAACAAGAATTGGGTATCTTGTCACGGGGTGGTAGACTTTGCACTAAATAAGCTGGAATCCATGGGAGGCTAGCCCACACATTGAAAATAAAAAGGCCAGGCACTTTCAAGAGAGAAATATCACACTAGGTAGATTCCAGATACTTTTTTTTTAAGTCACTCTGACTTGTTTGTAGTGAGGTTCAGCTATAGAATAGCTTCTAAAAGTATAGGGAAGAAAATATATAGTCTTGCTTAAAATAAAGGCACCCCGATTCTCAAAGATCACAAACCTACATACTATAGAACACGGCTCAGCAACTTGCAGCTCTGGAGCCACATGTGGCTCTTTCATCTCTCTGCTGCAGCTGTCACTCAAAATATGTGTCACAACTGTCAATGTGTGACACTCACCAATGCACAATTTATTAATATTCTCGACCCCCCGGGAGGCTGGCCATGGATAAATATAAGAAAATAAAAGTTTCAGAAGAAAACAGAATCTTTAATGAAACCATCTTTAATATATAATAACTGAAATCTAGGAGAGAGATCTAGAAGTCCTAGTGGACAACCATTTAAATATGAGCCAGCAGTATGCAGCAGCTGCCAAACAAAGCAGTGAAGGGCTACCCAAAGTTTTACTACCACACTCTGGGTGTTGCTTATGCAGGACGCCCTGCATTTTCTTTCAACATCTTTCAGTGCAAATTGAATGCTCTGGGGTGGAGCTCCATTTGCGCTACCCCACTGTGTTCTCCCCCATCCGGGCAGTAGTCCACCCCTGCAAAAAAAGCCAACACGGTTCTAGGCTGCATTAACAGAGGGCTAGAATCAAGATCACGCAAAGTGTTAATACCACTTTATAAGGCCTTGGTAAGACCACACTTGGAATATTGCATTCAATTTTGGTTGCCATGATGCAAAAAGGATGTTGAGACTCTAGAAAAGGTGCAGAGAAGAGTAACAAAGATGATTAGGGGACTGGAGGCTAGAACATATGAAGAACAGTTGCAGGAACTGGGTATGTCTGGTTTAATGAAAAGAAGAACTAGGAGAGACATGATAGCAGTGTTCCAATATCTCAGGGATTGCCACAAAACGGAGTCAACCTATTCTCCAAAGCACCTGAGGGTAGGACAAGAAGTAATGGGCAGAAATTAAACAAGGAGAAAAGCAACTTAGAATAAAGGATAAGTTTCCTGACAGTTAGAACAATTAATCAGTGGAACAGCTTGCCTCAAGAAGTTGTGAATGCTCCAACACTGGAAGTTTTTAAGAAGATGTTGGATAAGCAATAAGCATTTGTCTTAAGTGATGTAGGGTTTCCTGCCTAAGCAGGGTGTTGGACTAGAAGACCTCCAAGGTCCCTTCCATCTCTGTTGTTGTTGTTGTTGTTGTTGTTGTGGTTGTTGTTGTTGTTGTTCTTCTTCTTCTTCTTCTTCTTCTTCCTCTTATTATTATTATTATTATTATTATTATTATTATTATTATTATTATTATTATTATTATCTGGTTTTGTGGCCACTCAGAAAATAGCCAGGCACCGGAAGAATTTTGTGGCTTCCGGGGCTTTCTTTTCTGTGGTAAACGGGTCCAAATGGATCTCTATTTAAGGTTGCCAACCTTTTATAGACTGTAAGAGCAATAAATGGTACTACCAGAGGTGGGATTCATATAATTTATCTACTGGTTCACCCAGTACTGAAAATGGGAGCATGCACGCAAGCATGCCATCTTCTGCGCAGGCACTTTGCTGGCCCGCATGTGCGCAGCAACCAGTTCGTCCAAACCAGTGATGGGCTACCAAAATTTTTACTACCACACTGTGGCCGTGGCTTATGCATTGTGTTTCAACATCTTTCAGTGCAAATTGGGTGCTCTGGGGTGGAGCTCCAAATTCTGCTACCGGAACTGCATTCCTGACCGTTCCCATAGGATCCCATCACTGGTCCAAACTGATCTGAATCAACTGAATACCACCTCTTGGCGCTACACACTGCAGGTTACAAGTCTGTAGAGGTGCATCTATTTTCTGCCAGTTATTCCATGTATCAGTAATAATAATCACAAGGGGATTTTAAAAGAAAAAGCTCCAGGAATAAAAATGGGGCGGAAGGAAAAGATTTGAGACAGGCATGGAGTGAGCGCTGGTTTAAATGACTAGAAAAGGTTGGCTGATTAGATGAAAGCCCAATCAGATTCTCTAGGGAGATATTACTTTCCTCATTATTCCCGTGATTGGCTTTATTTCATCGGAAGAATGCAGTGTATCCTTTATGGAGCTGGCTAACGTTTTTAACCATATCTTGGTAAGGGAAGAAAAGAGACTAGAAGGGGAAAAAAATAAGAAGGTGGGTCAAAAAAATAATCTATCTACTCTCTTTGATCAAAACAACAAACATGTTACATGAATCTTCTTTTCAAAACTACAGTGTTCCCTCGATTTTCGCAGGGCATGCGTTCTGAGACTGCCCGCGAAAGTCAAATTTCCACAAAGTAGAGATGCAGAAGTAAATAGATCGATAGATAGAGCTGGGGTGGCGCAGCAGGTAGAGTGCTGTACTGCAGGCCACTGAAGCTGACTTGTAGATCTGAAGGTCAGAGGTTCAAATCTCATCACTGGCTCAAGGTTGACTCAGCCTTCCATCCTTCCGAGGTGGGTAAAATGAGGACCCGGATTGTGGGGGCAATAGGCTGGTTCTGTTAAAAAGTGATATTGCTAACATGTTGTAAGCCACCTTGAGTCTAAGGAGAACGGCGGCATAAAAATCGAATAAATAAAATAAATAAACAAACAAACAAACAAACAAACAAATAAACAAATAAATAAATAAATAAATACACAATTTTTGGCTATGAACAGTATCACAAGCCATCCCTTAACAATTAAACCCCTAAATTACCATTTCCCATTCCCTTAACAACCATGTACTCACCATTATTACAGGTACTCACCATTGAATGAGACACTTAGTGATCCTGATATTTATAAACATAACTATTCATTAGCAATTTTGTTTGTTATTTATTTGCAAAAATTATTAGTTTGGCAATGACGGGGCGGGAAAAAGCGTGATATAGAAAAAATCCTGCAAAGTATTTTTTAATTAATATTTTTTGAAAAAAACATGGTATAGGCTATTCGTGAAGTTCAGACCCATGAAAATCGAGGGAACACTATATTGCTCTGAGCTCCAGAGAACTGATGGGAGAGAGGAAATATGTCTTTTTGAAAAAAAACCCCTCTTCCTTCCACATTGTTGTATTTTTTTGTTTGTTTAACACAGTGTTTCTCAAATAGTGGAGTGACCCCACTGGGGGAGCACGGAGCAATGCCCCCCCCCCGGGAACATTTTTTTCCCACAGAGTAGGAGATATGAAGTACATATAACAAGCCCTTAAGAGACACCATGGAAAAATATTTAACAGGGATGAAAAGAAAGGAGGAGAGAGACGGAGTTAATAAGACAAACGTAAGTCTCCCAAAAGCTAAGATGAGGAAATAGGATGAAGCATATGTAGCACTTGGCTTTACTGGGGCTACGGTGGGAGACAAGGAAAGACCGGTATGTTTACTGTGTCTAAAAATGTTTGCAGTGGACAGCATAAACCTAAATAAATTAAGGTGTCACTTAAACACATTATACCCCAATTACTCCGATAAGCCTCTTGAGTTTTTTCAGTGAAAACCTGCTGAATATTGCAAACAATCATCCCTGAAAAGAGTTGGGAAGACACGAAATATTTACTTCTTCCTAGGCGGGAAATAATTGAGAAACACTGGTTTATTGCCTAGAAGAAGGGACAAGGTAGCTCAGTGGCTAAGATGCTGAGGGATGTTAGTCAGATATTTTGCAGTTCAACAGTTCGAATCCCTAACGGCACATAACAGAAGGAGCTCACGTTACTTGTCACAGCTTCTGCCAACCTAGCAGTTCAAAAACATGTAAAAATGCAAAAAGAACATAAGAACATAAGAAGAGCCATGTTGAATCAGGCCAAAGCCCATCAAGTCCAGCATTCTGTGTCACACAGTGGCTCACCAATTGTTCTTGGGGATCTTGAGCAGAAAGAGATGGCAAAACCCTCCCTTTCCCTTGTCCCCCAACAAATGGTACTCAAGGGAATCCTGCCTGCCTCAACCAACCTAGAGGTGGCACATGGACATCCGTTTCAATAACCACCAATACACTTGGCATCCATGAATCTGTCTAATCCTGCCTTGAAGCTATCAAGGCTGACAGCTGTCACAACCACTTCTAGGAGTGAATTCCATAAACCAAGGACCCTCTGGATGAAGAAATATTTCCCTTTATTTGTCCTCGCTTTCTTGCCTATGAGCTTTAGGGAGGGCCCCCTTGTCCTAGTATTGTGTGATAGAGAAAAGAATTTTTCACTATCCACCTTTTCTATCCCATGCGTGATTTTATACACTTCGATTAAGTCACTCCTTAAACGCCGTCTTTCAAGGCTGAAGAGACCAAAGTGTGGCAACCTGGTTTCATTTTTTAAAATGTTATTTTTTAATAAATTTTATTAGTTTTCATAAAATGGACAAACAGACATACTAACATTTAACATAGAAAAATGGGGTCATAATTTCCCCGCTTATCTCAAAAGTATAAATTTGTATATAGAAAAAAGAATACATATTCAAATACAATTCATTGTTATAGATGTTAAAAAATAATTTGTTAAATTTCACATTGAAATTTTTCACATTTAAACTAATACTAATATAAATTCAAAATTCTTCTCATAATAATTCTTCATATACAGACTAATTCTGATATACTTCTAAAAACAAACTTATTCTGTCTAATACTATTATGACTCATAACTCATATTTTTACCAGAGTAATTTACACATTCATTTATTTATTTATCATATTACTGTTTCTTCTTATTTATCCATATATATACTTTGTTCCATGTTTCATAAAATTCTGTATCTTCTTGATCATTTAAGCGTCTTGTCATAATATCCATTTCAGCGCAGTCTAATATTTTTATAATAACTTCTTCTTTTTGGGGGATAGCCTCCCCTTTCCAGTTTTGCGCATATATAATCCTAGCCGCAGTTAAGATATGTATAACTAAATATAAAATTTCTTTCTTATATGTCTGATTTGTGATTCCTAATAAATAGAATTCCGGGGTTGCTTCTATGTGCTGTTTCACTATTTCTTTTATCATTTTTTCTATCATTTTCCAATAGAGTCTAGCTTTACTACATGTCCACCATTGATGGTAATAAGACCCTATTTCCTTCTTACATTTCCAACATAACGGTTTCATAAGGGAGGTGCTCCAGAAAAATAGGGACCTCTTTTGGTAGGAAAGTAACAGCATTCTGTGTGCCTTTGTGCTTTAGTCATGCTTGCCGCATGACCACAAAGACATCTTTGAACAGCACTGGCTGTTCGGCATAGAAACGGAGATGAGCATTGCCCCCTAGAGTCGGGAACAACTAGCACGCATGTACGGGGGAACCTTTACTTTTACGTTAATTCCCAGAAGAATAAATGCAGGTGAGGCCCAGGCCTTTACTTCATGCTGCTTCATCAATTCAACACACAAATGATGACAGCAACAATCTAGTCTTAGATGCTTCTTCCATATTTATTTATTTGTTTGTTTGTTTGTTTGTTTGTTTACTTACTTACTTACTTATTTATTTAATTTGTATGCAGCCCCTCTCCGCACACTCGGGGCAGCTCAGAACAACAGAAAACAATATATAATACAAATTCAATAATTAGAAAGCTAAAAACCCATAATTTAAAAAACATGCACACAACATACCATACATAAACAGTATAGGCCTGGGGAAGTTATCTCAGTTCCCCCATGCCTGAATGCAGAGGTGGGTTTTAAGGAGTTCACGGAAGGCAAGGAGGGTGGGGGCAATTCTAATCTCCGGGGGGAGCTGGTTCCAGAGGGTCGGGGCCGCCACAGAGAAGGCTCTTCCCCTGGGGCCCGCCAAATGACATTGTTTAGTCGACGGGACCCGGAAAAGGCCAACTCTGTGGGACCTAATCGGTCACTGGGATTCGTGCGGCAGAAGGCGGTCCCGGAGATATTCTGGTCCGATGCCATGAAGGGCTTTATGGCATCCAACACTTTGAATTGTGACCGTAAATTGATCAGCAACCAATGCAGACTGTGGCGTGTTGGTGTAACATGGGCATACCTGGGGAAGCCCATGATTGCTCTCGCAGCTGCATTCTGCACGATCTGAAGTTTCCAAACACTTTTCAAAGGTAGCCCCATGTAGAGAGCATTACAGTAGTCGAATCTCGAGGTGATGAGGGCATGAGTGACTGTGAGTAGTGAGTCCCGATCCAGATAGGGCCACAACTGGTGCACCAGGTGAACCTGGGCAAATGTCCCCCTCGCCACAGCTGAAAGATGGTTCTCTAATGTGAGCTGTGGATCGAGGAGGACGCCCAAGTTGCGCACCCTCTCTGAGGGGGTCAATAATTCCCCCCCAGGGTTATGGATGGACAGATAGAATTGTCTTCCATATTGAATTTTGGAGAAATGTTGGGGGACGGAAGGAGAAAAAATATAAGATGATATACATTTTGTTCAGCTGGCAGCGAACAAATATTAACTAATATTGACATAATTTTGGAGGGGTATTTGCTCTGCTGATATAAGAATTTGTTATGCCTACATAGTTAAGCAGGGGTCTGGCACAAAGCAAAGCAATTTCTGGTGTAGTACAAAACACACTTGTAAAATTCACTCTGCGAAGAGTGTTATCAATAGCCTGAAGCTTGCAATAACTGTTAATTAAGTGTATTTTTCATTATTCTTCAGCAAAGAGGCAAGATTTAATGATGTAAGTTAACAATGGATGGTAATTTAGAGTAGTGACAATACTTTAATTATTCACACACAGGCAAAAAAAAAAGTTAACTTCATAACTTATTTCTTTCTAAGAATGAGTTCATTTAAAATATTTTGAGCAGAACGTGCAATTACCTTACAGTGCATCTTGCTACAAACCGTTTCTCGTAGGTACAAGAAGTTAATTTCCTATCAAATATTTCCTCCAACAGCATTAAAAAATCTAGGCTTGTTGTTCCAATAGGTAGGACTGAACAGATCTCAAAATGTTGGAGGTAAAAATACAGTATTTTATTGGTATATATAACATGTTGGTATTATTTATAATTTGATATGAAGAAGAAATAGCAAAGCTTCTCTAAAAATGGTCTCTCGCATTATTTTAACTAGGTTAAAATAGCGTTACCCTAAATGTCAATTACTCTAAATAACTAAATACAACTAAATGCAACTAAAGTCCAAAGATACTTCACCAGAAGAGCCCTTCACTCCTCCACTCGAAACAGAATACCCTACGAAAGCAGACTATCAATCCTAGGTCTAGAAAGCTTAGAACTACGATGCCTAAAACACGATCGAAGTATTGCCCACAAGATCATATGCTGCAACGTTCTACCTGTCAATGACTATTTCAGCTTCAATCGCAATAACACAAGAGCACGCAACAGATTCAAACTTAATATTAACCACTCCAAACTTGACTGTAAAAAATATGACTTCAGCAACCGAATTGACGAAGCGTGGAACTCATTACTCGACTCAGTAGTGTCAACCCCTAACCCCAAACATTTTTCCCTTAGACTATCCACGATTGACCTCTCCAGGTTCCTTAGAGGTCAGTAAGGGGTGTGCATAAGTGCACCAGTGTGCCTTCCGTCCCCTGTCCAATTGTCTCTCCTTATCTCATTTATCTTTTCTTCCTTTCAAATATGTTCACCTATACTTTTATATCTTATCTTCTATTCTTTTCTTTACTTATATTATTGCATATCTTTCCCTTCAATGTGTATTATGCATTGGACAAAAATAAATAAATAAAATAAAATAAATAAAAAATAAAATAAATAACTAAATGTTACTGTAAACTGCTCTTTAGAAGGCCAGGTCCTGAAGATGAAATACTTTGGCCACCTAATGACAAAGAAGGACTCACTGGAGAAGAGCCTAATGCTGGGAACCATGGGGGGCAAAAGAAGAAAGGGACGACAGAGAATGAGGTGGCTGGATGGAGTCACTGAAGCAATTGGTGAGAGCTTAAATGGACTCCAGAGGATAGGAAGGCCTAGAGTAGGGATGGCGAACCTTTTTCTCCTCGGGTGCCGAAAGCGTGCATGTGTGAGTGCCCACACCCATAATTCAATGCCTGGGGATGGTGATTGCATTGGCAGTTCTGTGTTAGCAAAAACTTCAAAAGGGAAGGATTTAGGGGTAGTGATTTCTGACTCAAAATGGGTGAGCAGTGTGGTCGGGCGGTAGGAAAAGCAAGTAGGATGCTTGGCTGCATAGCTAGAGGTATAACAAGCAGGAAGAGGGAGATTGTGATCCCCTTATATAGAGCGCTGGTGAGACCACATTTGGAATACTGTGTTCAGTTCTGGTGACCTCACCTACAAAAAGATATCGACAAAATTGAACGGGTCCAAAGACGGGCTACAAGAATGGTGGAAGGTCTTAAGCATAAAACGTATCAGGAAAGACTTCATGAACTCAATCTCTATAGTCTGGAGGACAGAAGGAAAAGGGGGGACATGATCGAAACATTTAAATATGTTAAAGGGTTAAATAAGGTTCAGGAGGGAAGTGTTTTTAATAGGAAAGTGAACACAAGAATAAGGGGACACAATCTGAAGTTAGTTGGGGGAAAGATCAAAGGCAACATGAGAAAATATTATTTTACTGAAAGAGTAGTAGATCCTTGGAACAAACTTCCAGCAGACGTGGTTGGTAAATCCACAGTAACTGAATTTAAACATGCCTGGGATAAACATATATCCATTGTAAGATAAAATACAGGAAATGGTATAAGGGCAGACTAGATGGACCATGAGGTCTTTTTCTGCCGTCAGTCTTCTATGTTTCTATGTTTCTAAAATAGCCTCCCCTGCCCCCCTGGAAGCCCTCTGGAGGCCTTAAACAGCCCATTTCCCTACTTCTGGTAGGGCCTGGTAAGGCTGTTTTTCACGCTCCCCAGCTTCCAGGTGCTTCTCTGACGCCTCCACCAGGCCTCCGGGGGTGATGGAAGCTGTTTTTACCCTCCTCGGGCATTGAATTCCCAGCTTCTGGTGGGTCCAGTAGGCTCGTGTTCTGCCCTTCCCAGGCTCCAAAGGCTTCCCTCGAGCCGGGAAGGGTAAAAACATTCTTCCTCATCCCCCCTGAGACTCTCTGGAAGCGAAAAGTGCCCTCCCAGAGCCTTGGGTGAGCTGAGAATCAGCTGGCCGGCACGCATATGCACATTGGAGCTGAGCTAGGGTAACAGCTTGCGTGCCAACAGATATGGCTCTGTGTGCCACCTGTGGCACCTGTGCCATAGGTTTGCCATCACTGGCCTAGAGAAATGTTGTACATGGGGTCGCAATGGATCAGACATGACTTTGCACATAACAACAACAACAAAAGCTTACAAGGGGAGAGATGGAGAAGGAGATGTACTTTTAGACTTTCAAGATTGATGCAAGCCTTGTGGGGTAAACCGGATAGAAATTACAACCAGGTGAGCTAATTCTACTTTATTGTAAAGCTACATTGACAGAATCTTGCAAGTTTAAATGTTCATCTTGCCTCCTGATTTTGTTTACAGCCCAAGGCATTGGGGGGGGGGAGGGTTGTCTCTCCTGAGCCTCTTACCCTACCTGCAATCTAGTGGTGAGTGATGCTGTCTTATACTGTATCTGTTAGAAGCACAATGGCCTACAAGGTTACAATGCTGAGCTGTTTGAGGCCTGTTCCTGCCCCAGGATGGGTAAGTTCCTGGCACAGGCTCCAGCTCCTGTGGATCCAGCAGTTCAAAAGCAACCAACCATGAGTAAATAAATGGGTGCCACTTCAGTGGGAAGCTTCTCAGGGGTGCAAAAGGAGCCCCAAATGGGCATCTCCCAGGCAGCATGTCACCAGCAAATCCTTTCACCGCGAAAGTGCTTTGATGCTTCCAAGATGGAAGTACAGTGGTGCCTCTACCTAAGAACGTCTCTACATAAGAACTTTTCTAGATAAGAACAGTGTGTTCAAGATTTTTTTGCCTCTTCCTAAGAACAATTTTCCACTTAAGAACCCGAGCCTGGAAAAATTTCCCAGGAAATTTGAGAGCAGAACGAAGACCCGGTCAGTTTCCTGCCATTCCCCCTTTAATCCTGGCCATTTTAGGCTTTTCTGGGCTGCAAGAGGAGCCTTTTGGTGGTGCTTAAGGAGGCTTTGACAGTCCAGAGGAAACAAAGCATTTTCCTTTCTCTGGGTGCTTGGAGAGGGAATAAACCTCTGCCAGTGCCCAGAGAAAAGAAATACTCCCTTCGCTCTGGGCAGCGACTCTTCTTCTCCTCTTCTTCCTCCTCCTCTGCCCACCCAAATTCCGAGCTTTTATTTCTTTCCTAATGGATTTGCACGCATTATTTGCTTTTAAATTGATTCTTATGGGATAAATTGCTTCTACTTACAAGCCTTTCTACTTAAGAACCTGGTCATGGAATGAATTAAGTTCTTAAGTAGAGGTACCACTGTATCAGTATGTAAATATTCTCTTGACCTAGGTCTTTCCCACATACCATCACACATCTAAATTGAAAACATTTAGACTTATATACTGCTTCACAGTGCTTTACAGCTCTCTCTAAGCGGTTTACAGAGAGTAAGCATATTGCCCCCAACAATCTGGGTCCTCATTTGACCGACCTTGGAAGGATGGAAGACAGAGTCAACCTTGAGCCTACTGAGATTCGATCTGCGAAACTGCTGGCAGCCGGTGATCAGCAGAAGTAGCTTGGCAGTGCTGCACTCTAACCACTGTGCCACCGAGGCTCTTATTCTGGCGTTTCAGAAGGTCTTTAGGAGTTAGCCACATAATCCAAATCTCTTATTAATGCAAGACTCTGATGACCAAAGAGATGGAGTAGGACTCCCTCAAGAAGATTAAGGGTGGGATGATGGGAAGTGAGGTCAAATGCACAATATCACACACATTATGTAATGTGGTAGCATCAAGGTGACTTCCACAGATATCTAAGAAGTGGAACAATCTGCAGATCCAAGTAACCTCTACCCAACATTTTCGGTGTGTCCTTCTGAATCCTTCCAAAAATGTTAGAATGTTTAAAGCGGCTTCATATATTCTGCTAAGACCCAATGCAAGTTGTTTAGCTAGGGCTTAACACAAACCCAACCCACAGGCTCTATACATTGTGGTTTCTTGATCATCAGATTGTGTAAATGCAGAACACTGTGGCTCACTCAGCCCACTTCGTTTTAGCATGTTTTACAAAATAAGTCTAAATGTAGCAGATGAGGTAAATTGATCCCCGGGTATTTAATAATCATACCATCTACAGTTAATTTGCTTAATTTTAATTGCAATTAATTTTTAATTAAACCAAAATTTAGGACTTGATCTGTTGCCATCTTTTTTCCCCTTTTTGTTCTTATTTTACTCACTGTCTAGCTTGCTTTTAAAGCATCAGCAAACCATGCCCTTAACAAAGATAGAAAGTAAAAGGGCACATTTGCAAAAATATAAATAAAATAGAGAAATTACTATAGGGAATCAATGGTATGAAAGCAGTTTTCCTTGTTCTTCCCTTTCTACAAAAGCCAATTTAGCAGAGAGAGGGAAAGGGACAGAAAGAGAGACAAAAAGAGACAGAGACACAGAGAGAAAGAGAGAGAGAGAGACAGGCAGATAGAGAGACAGAGAGAGACAGAGAGACACACAGAGAGAGACAGAGAGAGACACACAGAGAGAGACAGACACACACACACACACACAGAGAGAGAGAGACACAGACACAGAGAGAAAGAAAGAAAGAAAGAAAGAAAGAAAGAAAGAAAGAAAGAAAGAAAGAAAGACAGGCAGATAGAGAGACAGAGAGAGACAGAGAGACACAGAGAGACAGAGAGACAGACAGAGAGAGACAGAGAGAGACAGACACACACACACACAGAGAGAGAGACAGAGACAGAGAGACAGAGACACAGAGAGAGACAGACAGACAGAGACAGACAAAGAGAGAAAGTGACAGAGAGAAACACACACACAGAGAGAGATTGGATCTTTATCTTGATCACCCACACTGCTAGTTTGGTCTTTTGTTCCAAAGCTAGGCACAAAAACTACAAGTGACAAAGTTGTCAGCAATGCTGGAGGATGGTGTTGTTGCCCTTGAAAACAAACCTCTTGTCTCTTTTTCTCTGGCCTTAGAAAATGGAGCAAGTCAGAATCCCAGTAGCATATTTAGCATTTCCTTTCAGTGTCTGCCAATCCATCAAAATTCAGCTACCGCTGTGAACCCATCAACTCGGTGCACACACAAAAAAAGGACAACCCTTATTGTGGACCCCCTTAAAGTAGCAGTCATTTATCCTTCCCTGAACTTTAGCTGACCTTTGTGGGCACACTGGAAGTTGAAGTAGATGGAACATCTTGTTGTGTGCAAAATTATCCAGGAAGGAAGGGAGGGAGGGAGGAAAAGGGGAAGGAAAAGGGGAATGAGGGAGGGAGGGAAAGGGGGGGTGGGAAAGGAGAAAAGGAGAAAGGTGAAGGGAGGGGGAGAGGGAGGAAGAGAGGAAGGAAGGAAGGGAAAGGGAGGGAGGGAAAAGGGGAGGGAAAGGGAATGAGGGAGGGAGACAGGAAAAGGGAGAAAAGGAGGAAGGTGAAAGGAGGGAGAGAGAGAAGGAGGGAGGGAGGAACAGAGGAAGGGAGTGAGGGAGGAAGGAAGGAGGGAAGGGGGAGCATAAAAGGGAGAAAAGGAGAAATGTAAAGGAAGACAGGAAGGAGGGAGAGAGGAAGATTCTGACATGATAGCAAATTCTTTTGCTACATTTTCTTAAACCAAAGGAAATACCATTTATGAAGATGTAATAAATGTCAGACAATACACCGACAGGGAGACTGAAAAAGATGTGGTTTTCCCTCTTTCTTTCCTCCTCCCCTTGGCGTCTAATGCCTCCAGAAAGAATACAAGCAAATGTGAATATTCTGCATTTATTGATCCCGTTAAGGTTTCTCCGTAGAAGAAAGAAACACATCCCATTCTTGATGACTTATTGACAGGGTAAGGTGGCAAAACAGCCAGGAGATGTCTTCATAGACAGATCACTGCAGCCAGGAAATAAATGTGTATCTGGAGCAAATGGAAGACAGGATAGATGGATGGATGGATGGATGGATGGATGGATGGATGGATGGATGGATGGACGGATGGATGGACGGACGGACAGACAGATAGATAGATGATAGGATTGATGGATGGATGATAGGACAGACAGACAGACAGACAGACAGACAGACAGACAGACAGACAGATAGATAGATAGATGATAGATGACTGGATGGGTGGGTTGGTGGGTGGATGGATGGATGATAGGATAGATAGATAGATAGATAGATGGATGGATGGATGGATGGATGGATGGATGGAGGGACGGACGGATGGACGGACGGACGGACAGACAGACAGACAGATAGATAGATGATAGGATGGATAGATGGATGGATGATAGGATAGACAGACAGACAGATAGATGATAGATGACTAGAAGGGTGGGTGGGTGGGGTGGATGGATGATACGATAGATAGACAGACAGACAGACAGACAGACAGACAGACAGACTGACTGACTGACTGACTGACTGACTGACTGACTGACTGACTGACTGATAGATAGATGATAGGATGGATAGATAGATGGATGGATGGAAACGTCTGAGAAATTCCAACATGGTTTTAAAGTCATGTTTGAAAAGAGAACGGAGGAAAACCAACACCAACTCCAAAGGACAAGAACGTAGGGCTTAGTCACAGGGGGTGTGAATCCTCATCTCAACAAAAAGTTTACCCACGGTGTCAGTGCTTAAACCAGCCCAAGGGGCACAATTACGTACATCGGATCAGAAAACAATATACTTTTTATTTGTTTGAATGTTATTTGTATTGGTAAAACTGACCTGGAACTGACACAAGTTTATTAGAAAAGAGAAAAAAAAAGGACTCGCTCCAAACAATGGGTCAGTCTTCTTACTTAAGATAGATGTGCTAACTTCGAGGATGATTAGAGAAATGGATAACTCACTAACATCTGTGCAAACTACAATAAAATGGGATTTAGTGTTACCCCAAGGAGGGTAAAAGAGGCGGTGTGTCCATTAAAGGCTTTATTACAGCGCCAGCAGCTTTTCTCTAACTCAGTTATTCCCCCGCACTCCTCAGGACTGTGACTAGCTGTCAGCCTCAACAGACACGGTTTGGGGGGGGGAAGGCTGCCAGCTACCCCCTCCTTCCCTTCTGTTGTGTGTCTGCCGGTGTGAGGTAGGTGACAATCAAATGAGCCACTGAACAGAGAATGCAACTAACTCCTGGTGAAGAATTAACTCCAAAAAAAGTCAGGGCGAGGATGTCAAGCCATCGCTACAGTTCACAGGCCAGCATTTTTTACATCTAAGGAGGCAAAGGGTTCACATTGAACAACGTGCAAATCGAGAATCCTTCTGGGTATGCAGATCAGTTTGGCTTGCGTCCACACAGGGAAGGCAGCCACAGGGAAGGGTTGCAATTTTTTTTACTACCCCACTGTGGGCCTGGCTTATTTTGTGGGTGTGGCTTGCCAGCCATGTGACCAGGTGGGAGTGGCTTGATGATCATGTGGCCAGGGGTGATTTAAAGGTCATGTGATTGGCTTAAAGGTGGCCAACTTGACGTCATCCACATCAAGGGTTTGGGTTAGGGTTCCTGGTCTCCTCTCACCTCAAAGAGATACAATTTCTTTATCTATTTACCATTATTGAACATCCAAAATATACTGGATGGATGGATGGATGGATGGATGGATGGATGGATGATATGGGATAGGTAGATAGATAGATTAGATAGACAGACAGATGATAGAAGATAGGTAGGTAGGTAGGTAGGTGGTGGATGGATGGATAGATGGATGACATAGGATAGGTGGATAGATAGATTAGATAGACAGGCAGACAGATGATAGAAGATAGATAGAAGATAGACAGGTAGGTAGATGACAAATATATACATACTTACCTACATACTACACACACACACATACACAAACACACACACGCACACACAAACATACAATTGTCTCTATGTGTGTTTGTGTGTGTGTTTTCAAAGTTCATACATCAAATGGGTAAAAAAAGAAATAAAATTTAAAAGACGATGGCAACCAGTTAGATCATTTAAATATTTAAAAACTCTCTTGTGGTGGAACTGTTTTCTAGAACACGAAAGGAAAATAATATTCTGGATAATCACTCTGCTAACTGTCTTCAAATCCCACGCTTCTCAAAAAGTTCTTACATACCTGCTACTTAGCCTTGGCAAGGTTTTAATTCAGACCTGTTTCTACCCATTGCTACAAAGATCTATTTTCCCCCCTTTTAAATTTCCCCTCAAATTAAAAGAGTGTCGATATTAACGTGAGAAACAAAGCATTCTTAAGGGCTTTGATTTTCCAGCAATCAGATTTACTTCCAGAAGTAAATTTTACACCATCAAGAAATTTCTCACATACACATAACTCAGCAGTGTATTGGAGAAGAAAACAGCTTTTTTCCTTTTTTGTGTTTGATTAAAGAGAGAATGGAGGAGGGTGCAAATAAGGATGTAAATAATTATCAGGGATAGATGTCACTATTCTCGTTTGCAGCTATGAGGGTGAGGGGAAGTGCAACCATTTAATTGACAGAGTTGGTCTGTTTTCTTTCATTTTTTGCTGAGGAAATATTACATGTGCTCCACGCACAGGCCTCACTGAAGCCTGGGATGTGAAAAAAAAACCCAGCCAAACAGGCAAACCGGAAGTTCTGAAAAATGCATTTCCGGTTTGCCTGTTGTGCCATTTTTTGCACTCCAAGGCTTCAGGAAGCTTCCCTGAACCCTCCGGAGTGCAAAAAACAGCATAACAGCAAACCGGAAGTGCGTTTTCTGAATTTCCGGTTTGTCCATCGGGCATTTTTTTTGTACTCTGGGGCGTTCAATTCATCCAACAGGTGAAACAGCCTTTCCCAAGACTGAAAAGTGCGCACAGGCATGCTGGAGCTGACATGGCACGTTTACCATGACGGGATTAGGGGACGCCAGTGTTAGTGTTCTGCTTATAAAGGCTTTGTGTGATTGGTAGATCTTGTGATGGGGAGGTAAAATCAGGCAAGGGTCTTGTGATAGGTTTGGGCAGTAATTGGCAGTCAAAATTTTTACTGCCACACTGTGGGTGTGGTTTATTTTGTGGGTGTGGTTTGGTGGTCATGTGACTGGGTAGGAGTAGCTTGCTGGCCATGTGACCAGGTTGGAGTGGCTTGATTGCTGTTAGCTGCCCCGAGTTTTCGGAGAGGGGCGGCATATAAATACAATAAAACTTGAGACTTGAATGATCATCATCGTTCAAGTGAACTGTTAAGTCCTCGACTTACCACCTCATCAGTGTTTCTCTCTAGGTGACAATTTGCTTCATGTTTCCTGCGCTCTCCTTCCTGGTTGACCCCTGCCTCAGGCTGGGTAGCTAGGTGAACAGGTGCCAATCAGCTGTTGAGAAAAAAATAGGGGAAGAAATGGCCCCCCTGCAACTCCTGCCGGTGCTGGTCTCCCTGCCACTTTCTGAGCAGGAGCAGGGTGGGAGGGGGAATGGTCAGCTGGATCTGGGCACACAGCTTAATTTATGTTATGAGCCACCCTGAGTCCTAGGAGAGGGGCGGCATACAAATCCAATAAATAAATAAATAAATTGCCATTGGTAGAACTGCGTTCCACCCTGTCCTGCCTACTACCCATCAAGTGTGATGAGCCGTGTCAGTGTGGGACACGTCAGGTGATGGTTTTAGGGTGGGTTTGATCTGGAGGAGAAAAATCTGAGAATTTTGGACTCAATTGGGATATTTTGTCGAGGACTGAATGTGTTTTTTGGAAGGCATACCATTTCCCTCCCTTACATGTCATTTCCATTAGATTCAAGTTATGGCTGAGTCAAACAATTCTTACTTCCAAGGGTGAAATCCAGTAAAGTTCTACCAGGTTCTGGAGAACGGAAATGTTGAGTAGTTCAGAAAACTGGTAAATACTACCTCTGGCTGACCCCAGAGTGTGGTGAGAATGGGGATTTTGCAATCTCCTTCCCCCTGGAGCTGGGAGGGCATGGAGATTTTGCAATCTCCTTCCCCCTGGAGTGGGGAGGGAGTGGGGATTTTGCAATCTCCTTCTCCCTCGAGTTGGGAGGGAATGGAGATTTTGCAATCTCCTTCCCCCTGGAGTTGGGAGGGAATGGAGATTTTGCAATCTCCTTCCCCCTGGAGTTGGGAGGGAATGGAGATTTTGCAATCTCCTTCTCCCTGGAGTTGGGAGGGAATGGAGATTTTGCAATCTCCTTCTCCCTGGAATGGGGAGGGAGTGGGGATTTTGCAATCTCCTTCCCCCTGGAGTTGGGAGGGAATGGAGATTTTGCAATCTCCTTCCCCCTGGAGTTGGGAGGGAATGGAGATTTTGCAATCTCCTTCTCCCTGGAATGGGGAGGGAGTGGGGATTTTGCAATCTCCTTCTCCCTGGAATGGGGAGGGAGTGGGGATTTTGCAATCTCCTTCCCCCTGGAGTTGGGAGGGAGTGGGGATTTTGCAATCTCCTTCCCCCTGGAATGGGGAGGGAGTGGGGATTTTGCAATCTCCTTCTCCCTGGAGTTGGGAGGGAATGGAGATTTTGCAATCTCCTTCTCCCTGGAATGGGGAGGGAGTGGGGATTTTGCAATCTCCTTCTCCCTGGAATGGGGAGGGAGTGGGGATTTTGCAATCTCCTTCCCCCTGGAGTTGGGAGGGAATGGAGATTTTGCAATCTCCTTCTCCCTGGAATGGGGAGGGAGTGGGGATTTTGCAATCTCCTTCTCCCTGGAATGGGGAGGGAGTGGGGATTTTGCAATCTCCTTCCCCCTGGAGTTGGGAGGGAATGGAGATTTTGCAATCTCCTTCTCCCTGGAGTTGGGAGGGAGTGGGGATTTTGTCTACGGAGATGGGCACCATACAAATCTAATAAATAATAATAATAATCTCCTTCCTCCTGGAGTTGGGAGAGAATGGAGATTTTGCTGTATCCTTTCCCTGCCAGACCCACCAAGCCACGCCCATCAAGCCACACCGCACCCACCAAGCCACGCCCACAGAACCAATAGTAAAAAAAATGGATTTCATCACTGCTTAGTGCTATAAGTCCTCGGAGAGGGGCGGCATATAAATCCAATTAGTAAATCCAATTAATAAATAAATAACACATGTGCTCCAAATGACCAGAATCAGAAGACTTGTCCCTTTTCAGAATAAGATTGTTGTTTATGCACGTAACATGCACCAAACGCAAAACGGTCAGGGAAAAAAGCACATCTCCCTTTGAAAAGTCATTCCAGAATCTACATGATGCCAGAGAAGGACTACCATGCCTAGGAAAGTAATTTCAGGCTCCTGTTATCCTTTAATGAATTCATTAATGCCATCAATCCATCCAGTCATTGAGTGGGCTGTCCGTTATGTCTCTGAATGATTAACTGTTCTGTCTTGCCTCCCTTGAAATAGCCTCCACTGGGAGCAGACAACATAAAAAACTAAGGCTCAGCCTTTCTGCATTCAACCGAAGAGACATCCGTTCAGAAGGACCAGAAGTCTCTCCAAATTAGGATGTTTTCCCTGAACAACTGTGGACAATCCCCCCCCACCCCTCAATGGATGTACCCAGTTTCCTTTAGAAGCCAAGTTAGTCTGTGGTTTGATCCACTATTTGTCAGGGTTTCCAAATAGCAGCCGAAACTAAATCAGAGTCACAGTATTCCTCTAAGTTCCAATTTATTAGCAGAGCAAGGTCGGCAGAAACCCACCTAGTTTAAAGTTCATTCCTTATTCCCACACCCACAAGTTCATCATGTTGACCAGTTGTCTTTTGCCAATGTCCAGATATATATGCAGAGTAACACAGGAGGATTAGATAAGATACCAGAATATAATGTGGCAATTAATGAACCAGGTAAAAGATGAAGACTTGTTTGTAGAAAACAATAGTTTACCTTTCAGTGCAAAATATCTTCTGCTTTAGTCTTCTATATTCAGCTTATTTTCAATTAAGCTACAATTCAGCTTATTTGCGATTTAATTACAGTTAAATTTATTATTATTCAGCTATATTCAGCTTATTTATGTAGATATTCAACCAATCCAGGTTACAAGTAGATGCTATTGCTATTATTTATTTGTTTGTTTGTTTGTTTGTTTATTAAGTTTATTGCCTGCCCATCTTGTCCTAGGATAAACTCTGGGTGGCTTACAGTTACAACTGTGGCTGATACAGGACTAAATTCAGTGTGTATTTGGCAACGTGCAGAGATGGAGGTGGAGGCATTGCAAAAACATGGCCAGTAACCTCCTCAAAACTCCAGGAAGTAGACGCTGAAAAATTAATTGGCAAAAAATATAAATTTTTGATTCGTTATGAAACGGAAGTGGAAATCGTAAAAGAAAACATGATAAGTTGGGAAATAAATTTTGGTTACACAATTGAACTAGAAAAAATGGGAAAAATTATGGATTAATAATTGGCAGATGACAAAATCGACTGCATTCAAGGAAAACCAACTAAAAATGTTTTACAGGTGGCATCTATCACCAGAAAGACTTTCGAAAATGTTTCCAAAAGTTTCCCCATTATGCTGGAAGTGTAAAAAAGAAAAAGGCATATTCTATCATCAATGGTGGACATGTTTGCAGGCAAAAAATTATTGGAATAAGATAACAGATTGGCTAAAAGGAAGAATTTGAAAAAACAAAACAGAATTATTGGGCATTTTCAATAAAAAAATGAAAAAAGAGGTAAGATACTTAGTTATACACATACTAACAGCTGCTAGGATAGCATATGCCCAGCAATGGAAAACAGACAAAACACCAGAAGAAAATACAATAATTAAAAAAATATTAGACTGTGCAGAGATGGATAGGATGTCCAAAAAATTAGAGGGAAAAGAAGACTCAGATTATTATAAAATATGGGGAAAGTTTTATGATTGGCTAAAGGAAAGAACAATGGAAAAATAACTAAAATTCAAGCAAGGCAACATGTCAAATAAAAGAATTAATATTAATTAATTTTTTTTTTATATAACAAATTAAAAAAGATCTATGTATAGTAATTTTTCAGGAAGATTTGTATGAATTTAAAGAAATTAAATACGAATTTACGAAGGCGGTTAAGAAAATAAAAATAATGAAAAATACATGGACAACCAAAAAGAAAAAAATAATGGATACCGATGAGGACATACTTCACCAGAAAATAATTTGAAAATATAAGATGACCTATAACTTTCCCTCTTACAAGGGAATTTAAATTTAAGTAATATATAATACGTTTATTGTTATTATTATTGTTAAGTGTATTTAAATAAGTAAATAACTACATTGCTAGGACTATCATCTTTTTTGTTGTTGTTGTTGTTTGTTGGTATGTTTTTTTTAGTTTTTTTGTTTTTGTTTCAATTTATGAATTATCTTATATTTTTGTAAATTTGTATATATGAGTTTTTTTTAAATTAATAAAAATTTATTTTTTAAAAAAGAATTAATAGTTGTTTGGTTTACTATCTATGTAAAAAAATAAAAAAAATAAACCTCCAGGAAGTAAAAATCAGCATTTTGTCCTCTTCTTCTTCTTCTTTTTTTCAAATATACTTCCATCTGATGTCAGCAAAGCAAAGGAGGCCGGAATTAAATGACAGTGTATTCCTCTCCAAAAGTAATCATAAGTGCCTCTGAAGATGGGCCCACTGCTTTCAGTGTCAACAGGAGCGTTCTCGCCACTGATGGGGTCAGCAAGCAACAGGATCGCTGGGAATTCTGTTTATGTTGCCACTTAATAATTCCATAGCTCAAAGTGGGAGCACTTTACGGACGGCAATAAAGCGGTAATATTGTATACTTCGTCTAATGAGGATAGACTTAATTGGGAGGGCTGCATTATTAAGGAACCTCCCAAGAAGCCAATCGAGCTGAGCGCTTGTGAGTGACAATGACTAGGATTTAATTGGGGGAACGTTAACAGAGAAACACAACATGGAAACTATAGAAGATTGACGGAAGAAAAAGACCTCGTGGTCCATCTAGTCTGCCCTTATACTATTTCCTGTATTTTATCTTAGGATGGATATATGCTTATCATTTAAATTCAGTTACTGTGGATTTACCAACCACGTCTGCTGGAAGTTTGTTCCAAGGATCTACTACTCTTTCAGTAAAATAATATTTTCTCCCATTGCTTCTGATCCTTCCCCCAACTAACTTCAGATTGTGCCCCCTTGTTCTTGTGTTCACTTTCCTGTTAAAAACACTTCCCTCCTGAACCTTATTTAACTCTTTAACATATTTAAATGTTTCAATCGTGTCCCCCCTTTCCCTTCTGTCCTCCAGACTATACAGATTGAGTTCATTAAGTCTTTCCTGATATGTTTTATGCTTAAGACCTTCCACCATTTTTGTAGCTCGTCTTTGGACCCGTTCAGTTTTATCCATATCTTTTCGTAGGTGAGGTCTCCAGAACAGAACACAGTATTCCAAATGTGATCTCACCAGCACTCTATATAGCGGAATCACAATCTCCCTCTTCCTGCTTGTTATACCTCTAGCTATGCAGCCAAGCATTCTGCTTACTTTCCTTACCACCTGACTGCACTGTTCACCCATTGTATCTTGTAACTTCTCTGCTGACTTTTTAGGCTTTAACTAGGATTCCTTAACAAGCCAAGTATACCGATTCACACATACGGGAAAACCATGTTAAAGTTTTCAGTTCATACATTGCAAGCATCCACCATAGTCATTTAACTTAGTTTGGGCTTTTTGATGCACCAGGCAAATGAATTTGTATTCCATCAGTTCTGCTCTTTGATTGTTTCCAACTAAAAATACTCTTATTCCATTAAATAATATTGACTATCTAATTGCTTCTGTTTGCTTCTAGGTTCTCTTTAGCAGTGATAATCAGTTTTCTTACAGTTTCATGCTCTTATGGTTTTTATTTATTTGAATTGTGACAAAATATTTCAAGTAAATAGTAATAATAAACAAAATTGCTGGCTATTCTTTCTCTTCCCTGCCTTCTTCCCCCAGCTTTGCAAAGTGCATTAAGTTGCAACCTTTCTCACAAGCTTCTATTTTCCACCCAGAAAAAAGAACCCTATCTATTGCAAACAGAATTAAACTATTTAATGTGTATCCATGACTTATGACGATTATACCGGTCTACTTTTAGTCGTATTAACATCAGGCTGCAAGTTGTTTAAAGTGTTTTGAAAAACTTTGTCTGATGGCAACGGGGTACGTACAATAAGTGACGTCATTATCATAGTTCCCTCTAAGCTGAGCAGTGAGCAATCGCTCACTTAAAAATCATCATCAACTCAGAGTTTTCCAAACCTGCCCAGAAGCCGAGAGGGAAAGAGTGAGAGGGAAGGAGAGAGAGAGGAAGAGAGGAAGAGAGAGAAACAGATAGAAAAAAGAGAGGAAGGAAAAGAGAAAGAAAAAGAATGGGAGTAAGGAAGAGAGAAAGAAAATCAAAATCTAGTTTGAAACTAGCTCAACTATTTAAGTGGCATTTTGATATTGATAGAGTTGCCCTATTATGAGCTCACTGTTATAGACACACAGTACAGTATTTTATTTTGAAATTCTCTGAGGCAAAACAGGGTGGGTTTTTAATTTGTTTGTTTGTTTGTTTGTTTATTTATTATTTCTGTGCCGCCCAGTCCTGAAGGGACTGCCGCTCAGACACTATACTTTTCCGCCCCCCCCCCCCAAAAAAAAAAGTTAGAGGGAACACTGGTCATTATTATGATGATTTTTAAAGGAAGAAATTTACAGTAATTCATTTGCGTCTGGTTCGCCTTACCCCAATCAATCATTATAAAACTTATCTTTCAAAACTGTGTTCTAAATTCTATCCACTCTGGGAGATCGGTGGTCTCTGTAGCTTGCTATTTGTCGATCTAGCTTAAACGACTGTGCCATTTCGTACGGCTCATTCTGACTGGCAACGGAGCCCCCGAGACCCCTACGGCTCAACAGTTTTAGAAAACCTCCATTACCAACAAAAGTCAAGGTCAGGTCCATACAGGGAGTCCGAAAGCCAAATTCCAGATCCTTGACATCTTTGTCATAACCACATGTAGGTTTTTCGGATTTTGTATGCCTAGCTAGGTTTTCTACTGTTCACCGATATACCCATAAGGGTTATCAAAACCGTGGGAGATGAACAAATACATATATATATCTATATATTTCCTAAAAGTAGCTCACCGTGGCTCACCCCAACTAAGCTCACTCTTGCTGCTTTAAAATAATCTGTCTTGAAGTGTCGTTGACATTTTCGGCAATATTTTAGACAGGCCAACCAAGCTTAAGAAAAACTGTTTAGATTATCTCTCTCAGGAAAATGATCTGTGCAGCAGGAGCTAAGAATAACATTTGTATAGAAAAAGTTACGCTCCAGCTTTCGGGGGGCCACCTGTGAAGCATCTCAAGACCTCTGCGAATCCATATGGAGACACAGAATTCTGCAGAAATCGGCGGGGAGATCGAACAGGAAAAGAGAGAGGAAGGGAGGGAAGGAGGGAGAGACAGACAAATTAATGGACGGACAGAGACAGAGAAAGAGGAACAGAGAGAGGGGGAGAGCGAGAGCGAGAGAGAAAACCAGAGAGAGACAGAGAGAGAGAGACAGAGAGAGAGAGAGAGAGAGAAAGAGAGAGAGAGAAAAACACACACAGAGAGAAACAGAAAGAGGGTGTTGAGAGACAGACAGACAGACAGAGAGACACAGAGAGAGAGAAACAGAGAGAGACAGACAGATAGACAGACAGACAGAAAGACAAACACACAGAGAGAAAAACAGAGAGAGAGAGAGAGAGAAACACACACAGAGAGAAGCAGGAAGAGGGTGTTGAGAGACAGACAGACAGATAGACAGACAGAGAGACACAAAGAGAGAGAGAAACAGAGAGAGGGAGAGAGACAGACAGAAAGACAAACACACACACACACAGAGAGAGAGAGACAGACAGAGAGAGAGAGAAAGAGAGAGAGAGAGAGAGAAACACACACAGAGAAACAGAAAGAGGGTGTTGAGAGACAGACAGAGACAGACAGACAGAGAGAGAGACACACACAGAGAGAGAAACAGAGAGAGAGAGACAGACAGACAGAAAGACAAACACACAGAGAGAAAAACAGAGAGAGAGAGAGAAAGAAAGAGAGAAACACCCACAGAGAGAAGCAGGAAGAGGGTGTTGAGAGACAGACAGACAGACAGACAGACAGACACACAGAGAGAGAAACAGAGAGAGAGAGACAGACAGAAAGACAAACACACAGAGAGAAAAACAGAGAGAGAGAGAAAGAGAGAGAGAGAAACACACACAGAGAGAAGCAGGAAGAGGGTGTTGAGAGACAGACAGACAGACAGATAGACAGACAGAGAGACACAAAGAGAGAGAGAAACAGAGAGAGGGAGAGAGAGAGACAGAAAGACAAACACACAGAGAGAGAGAGAGAGAGACAGAGACAGACAGACAGACAGAGAGAGAGAGAAAGAGAGAGAGAGAAAAAAACACACACACAGAGAAACAGAAAGAGGGTGTTGAGAGACAGACAGAGACAGACAGACAGATAGACACACAGAGAGAGAGAGAGAAACAGAGAGAGAGAGACAGACAGACAGAAAGACAAACAGACAGAGAGAAAAACAGAGAGAGAGAGAGAGAGAGAGAGAGAAACACCCACAGAGAGAAGCAGGAAGAGGGTGTTGAGAGACAGACAGACAGAGAGAGAGACACACAGAGAGAGAGAAACAGAGAGAGAGAGAGAGAGAGACAAACAGAAAGACAAACACACAGAGAGAAAAACAGAGAGAGAGAGAGAGAGAGAGAAAGAGAGAAACACCCACAGAGAGAAGCAGGAAGAGGGTGTTGAGAGACAGAGAGAGAGAGAGAGAAACAGAGAGAGAGAGACAGAAAGACAAACACAGAGAGAGAAAAACACAGAGAGAGAAATGGAAAGAAAGAGAAAAACAGAGAGAAACACAGAGAGAAAAAGAAACAAAAAGAATGGGGGAAGAAAGAGAATAAGATTGCATTTGTCAAACAGAGAAGAGCATAACATTGAAAAATGTAAAATTCTGCCTGATAGTTGATGATCGCAGACCACAGAAGGGACAGGCCATTATTATTAATTCAGTCTCCAGACTTGTGAGACCTGCTTACGTTTTTATTTAATATCGTTTGTTTGGTTTTGTTTAGTTTTAGCAGATTGCGATATGTAAACCTAACCATTGTGCCTTGTAAACCGTGGTTTTATGGTTTTCGCAGGACCTGCAAAGCCTGCTAATTCAACAAGGGGGTTGAGCAGATTTAGTACTGGAACTAAGGTGACTTCATTTTAGAGCGAGCAACGCCAAAAAACCAGAAAACCAGAGGAGCAAAGTAAGACGACTTTATTGCTAGTCTGAATAAATAAAGACGTCAGAAACTCCAAGAAAAATTGCCCAGCCTAATTTCTAGTGAGTTCATTAACAGAGTCTCCCTAAATGATTTAAAATGCTTCATCTCTGATTTCTCTCCACTTGGATTCAGGGATGGTCATTTATTTATATCTGCATTCTCCATCACTGAATCCTTGGGTAAATCCTCATTTACCTGTTGTATGGCTGATATGAACATTTGTTAAACTCTCCCAGTAAATTTTAGAGGAGCCAGAGGTGCTATAAACATGTAAAAGAAAGCTATCAGATGCCACCTGCCCACCTAACAAAGGAGATATTTAAGGAACTTGCACTTGAGCAGGGGTTTTCTTTGCAAATTTAAGGGGAGAGGGAGAAAATGTAAGGTCTCAAAAAAGGTTTTTTCAAGAAGTTCTGGACACAGACATAGGGAATGGACATAGTTGCAAGAATGATGAATAGAAGGATACGAAGAAGGGGTCAACCTATTCTCCAAAGTACCAAAAGGCAGAAGAAGAAGCAATGGATAGAAACTAATCAAGGAGAGAAGAAACCTAAAACTAAGAAGAAATTTCCTGAGAGGGAGAACAATTAATTGTTGGAACAACTGGTCTCCAGAAGTTGTGGGTTCTACCACACTAGAGGTTTTTTAAGAAGAGAGCGGGCAACCATTTGTCTGATGTGAGCAGGGTCTTATACCTTCAAGATCCCTTCCAAATTTGTTATTCTGATATCAGCCTTGCAAGGTGTCAAGAAACACACATAGAAGTCCTCTAAATGTATTGTAAATTTTCATTAACATGTCTAAAAATTAATCTCCCCCCTTTACAATCCTTACACTCAAAGAAACTAGAGAGGGTTCTTTCTGAGATGTTTGACATGTCCCCATTGCTTCTTCAATCTAACTTGCCCCTTATCTGATTGTTGCCTTGCCAGTGGCTCTTCCTCTGGTTTTCCATGTCCATTTCCACACACCTACCACATACCATTATAGATATATGTATGTTGTGGTTAGCTCTGGCCCAGCTCCTGCCCCAAGGACTGTGGGTGTGGGGGAGACATCCACATGCTGCAGGCCTGTTTTGGCCCCGGTGGAATCTGCTGATGAAGGCTCCTCTGACCAAGAAGACATGAGTGACAGGGAGGAGGAGAGTGGGGCAGACAGCTCAGAAGGAGATCAATTATCTAGCTCCTCCTTGGATTCAGAACAAGAGTTAATGATACAGCCACGCATGCGGAGAGTGATGCATAGGCAACAACAACTGAGAGATTATTATCAAAGAAAATGAGGCCACCTGTGGTTGGGTGGGGCTGTGGTAATTAGTGAGGCTGCTATAAAGAGCAGCCTGTGGGTTTGGCCATTGTGGAGGATTATCTGATCGTTGTGTTTCATGACTGCTTTACTGACTTTGGCTTTTTGTGTGCTGATTTTCCCCCGCTTTGAAACTAAACCAGAGCAAAGTGTGTTTCACTTTGTGAAAGAAGAAGGGGCTGTGAATTGCCTCACAGCTGCAAGCTAATTATCACATGACTGATAAGGGACTTGTATAAATTACCAATTTGTTTGGAGACAAGTGCTCTTTGCTATACCAAAAGAGGGCTTAGTTTAAGTGAGTTTTCATTATAAAGAACGTTGTTTTGAATTTTCAAACGTGTGTGTGTCTGAAATTTGTACCTGTGAATTTTTGGGAGGATTCTACCAGAGAGCCCGACAGAACAATGTATAGTAGAGCACTTGGACTAGGACAAGGGCCCCAGTAATTCACAGCTCTGGAGCTGCATGTGGCTCTTTCATAGCAATAGCACTTAGACTTATATAGCACTTCACAGTGCTTTACAGCCCTCTCTAAGCGGTTTACAGAGTCAGCATATCACCCCCAACAATCTGGGTTCTCATTTTACCCACCTCAGAAGGATGGAAGACTTGAGCCTGGTGAGATTTGAGCTGGTGAACTACAGCCAGCAGTCGGCAGAAGCATCTTGCAGTACTGTACTCTGTGCCACCAAGGCTCATTCATCCCTCTGCTGTGACTCCCTGTGGCTCAAAAGATGCATCACAACAGCCAATGTGTGATACCTGCCGGCACAGAGGATTTATTCAGCTTTTCAACCCCCAGTAGGCCAACCATGGATAAATACAAGAAAAGAAAGGTTTTAGAAGAAAACAGGACATTTAATGTGGCCATTCAGGCACGGGAAGGGCTTTGTGACTCCCGGTGTTTTTTTTTTTTCTAGGGGAAATGGGTCCAAATGGCTCTGAGAGTTTAAGATTGCCGACCCCTAGGGAAGCCCCAGGTACATGAACCTCGGTGGTTGACCTTGCTCAGTTCATTCTTCCTAGTGACACTTCATGATTGTTACTGCGAGAATAAAATGAAAAGTATTCCCATGTAAGCTATCTTGAGCTTCTAAGTCTAAGATAACTTGCGAGACAGCTCTGGGGATTGGAAGAAGAATGCCTGAAATTTGGGATATTCAAGTGCCGTTGATGAAAGAAATGTTTGCAAACTTTTCCCCCAAAAAAGGACCCCTCATCTTCCCTGCTATAAAATCCCTGACTTAACAAATTTGCTAAGGATGGATTTAATTTGGAAAAGAATTACAGGCAGGATTGCTAGGTTTTTTTTTTATTTTTTGGTGTTTTGAAATAACTCCTATCTCTACTGGAAATGGAAGAGGGGGAAAATATGATGGGTTTTTCATATTTTTTAACAATAAATAAAACCAAAGCCCCTTTCTCTTATAATTCAAGTACTGCTGTCTCCATTCATCTTCAGATTATCCCAAACCAAGGCATTCGGTATGCTGCTCCCTTCCATTTCCCTAGCCAAGCCAGTTAAGTCAAAATATTGTGATATTAATGTTCGGTTAAATCATTTTTTTTACATAATTAAATAGGCCAGCCTCTTTCAGCTCCAGAGACACAAGTTCTCTTCCGCCAACCCCTGTTGGAATATGTTGATCCACCAGGAATTTCTGAAATGGCTGTACTGAAAAATCATTCAACCTTAAATAAAAAGAAAACCCCAGCTGTACAACGAGAGCTTGTCAGGGGAAACCAAAACGCAGCTGGGTAGTAAAAGTATTCTGGCTCGTCATGTTCGAGCACGACCGTGAAGATTTAACTGTTCCTGTCCGGCTTTCAGGCAATTTAAGAGCTCCTTTGTTTGGAAGGGAAGAGGGAAGCTGGTTACCAGGGGTGGCTCCAGTATTGGGTTCCTACCGGTACAGGCCACTCTATAGTGTGGTAGGGAAAATGGAGCTGGGCACACAACTCTAGGTGACCAGCGGGCGGGTAGGCGCACCAGTACAAGGTTTGCTTTCTGCACATGTGCAGGAAGCGAAATCTCACATGTGCAGGAGATTTCACTGATTTTTGGCAATTTGACGAATTTTGGCAATTTGGCAATTTTGGCAAAAAAGTTTGAAGACTCATCTTTGCCGACAGGCCTGGGGTCATTAGATCTTTCCCCCCCTGACCAATGAGTGTGTTTAGAATAAATTGTTGATTGAATGAATGTAAACGGAATCTTTTAATTTTTAGGATGTTTTTAAGTTTTTAAAAAAGTTTTAAAAGTTATTATTAATTGGATCAAATTGTTTTATGAGGTATTCCTTGTTTGTTGTGAGCCGCCCCAAATCCACGGAGAAGGGCGGCAATCAAATCAAATCAAATCAAATCAAATCAAATCAAATCAAATCAAATCAAATCAAATCAAATCAAATCAAACCAAACCAAACCAAACCAAATCAAATCAAAAAATAACTTTAGTTCTGCGCTTGCAAAATCTTGCAAAACCTATATCAGTGATGGCGAACCCATGGCACGGGTGCCACAGGTGGCACATGGAGCCATATTTGCCGGCACACGAGCCGTTGCCCTAGCTCAGCTCCAGCACGTATGTGCATGCTGGTTAGTTGATTTTTGGCTTGCACGGAGGCTCTGGGAGGGCATTTCCGGCTTCCAGAGGGCCTCCAGGAGAATGAGGGAAGGCGTTTTTGCCCTTTCCAGGCTCCAGGGAAACCTCTGGAGCCTGGGGAAGGTGAAAAACGAGCCTACTGGGCCCACCAGAAGTTGGGAAACAGGCCGTTTCTGGCCTCCAGAGGGCTTCTGGAGGACAGGGGAGGCAATTTTTGCCCTCCTCAGGCATTGAATTATGGGTGTGGGCACCCACTCAGGCACGATAATGTGTGTTACATATGTTTTTGGCACCCAAGGGAAAAAAGGTTTGCCATCACTGGCCTATATTATTATTTTTTAAATAGCAAATATGTTTCCAACTTACCCTTGGAGTAGAATAGACATGGAGTTCTTTATATTTTCACATTTGAAGGGTGGCACTTTCTTTCTATAAATACCTAGGCAACTAGTTCCCTACACCCATGAAGTTAATGCAGTTTTAAAAATAAGTTAAGCCGTGTCGCCTTCTTGTCAACCATGCTGCTAATTTAACCATGCACAGGGCTTTATATAATGAACTGCTAGGTGGGATCTGAAGTGAGTATCTACAGTAGTGAGTGCAGCCACCTTCAAGGCTCATTAAATTGTGAGATGACAGGGCTACCCAAATATAATCTGAACATACATTAATCGGCGCTTAACAAATGGAAGGAAAATAGAACCATCATGTTGGTCCATTGTGTCCTAGATTTCACAGTTTACTGCCTCTGTCCAGAAGACATTTAGATCTCAGTTTGGAGAGAAACTGTCCCATTTGGGAGCTGGGATCAAGTGAGGAATGAGTCTGGACTCCTTATCTAAACACAAGATGGCAAGGTCTGACCCATTCCTCTCCTGCCAATATCTATCAGCCTTTTCTAGTATTTCCCAAACAAAAGTTGTCAGTTTGAGGAGATTCCTGTAGAATAAGCATAGAACAAGGGGCTGGTTTGAATTCTACACATTGTCAGCGTTCCAATTAACATCTGAGAAATAAATCAGAGTCCAGACCTTGGCCATCTTCCAAGTTCCGATTTATTGACAGAGTCATGTTGGCTACAAACTGTAGTCAACCCAAGACTAACTTTTCCTACAGTTCCCCACCCAGATTAAGGTTCATCCCTCGTCCCCACATGGTTCATCACACAGGACACTCTGGTTCTCTCAACGTCCACAATCCTTCCCTCTACTTCCGGCTGGTGCTAAACAAAAGAGGACCTTGAATCTCTGGGAAGAATTTGTTGTGGCTAGTATTTTTCCCTCTCATGCAACCACCCCTCCCCAATCCCCACAGTGTTATTCTACTTGTGGCAGGCCCAAGTCTCCAACTCAAAGCGATGGCTTCGGCCTGACAGGCGTGTGTTGCTATGAACTATTTTGTTTATTTGTTTAATTTATATGCTGTCCAACGCCCCCAGGACTCACAGCAAAGAGAACTGCACCTAAAAAGAACAATTTAAAAACACGTAATAAAACCATATGTATCTTTGGTGGCCGGATCTAGATGACGCATCATTTGATCAACAGCCCCAAGCCGTTGTGGGTGGTGGCACAGTGATTAGAATGTAAGTATTGCAGGATAACTCATTGTTTTCCCCCAGGAGATAGATTCAAAATGCCTGAAGGTTGATGCGGCCTTCCATCCTTCCGAGGTCGGTAACACGAGGAGCCAGATTGTTGGGGGCAAGATATTGACTCTATAAACTGCTTAGGGAGGGCTGTAAACAGTGATAGGCTCCTATGGGAATGGTCATGAACGCAATTCCAGTAGCAAAATTTGGAGCTCCACCCCAGAACACCCAATTTGCACTGAAAAATGTTGAAACAAAATGCATAAGCCACGGCCACAGTGTGGTAGTAAAAATTTTGGTAGCCCATCACTGGCTGTAAAGCACTGCAAAGTGGTATGTAAGTCTAAACGCTATTGCTATTCCTGTGTAAATCCCTGTGCATGCGGAGCCATATTTGATTTTATTTTATTTTATTGGATTTGTATGCCGCCCCTCTCTGTAGACTCGGGGCGGCTAACAACAGTAGTAAACAGCATATGACAATCCAATATAAACAATTAAAAACCCCTATTGTAAAACCAAACATACATACAGACATACCATGCATAAAATTGTAAAGGCCTAGGAGGAAAGAGTATCTCAATTCCCCCATGCCTGGTGGCAGAGGTAGGTATTAAGAAGCTTACGAAAGGCAAGGAGGGTGGGAGCAATTCTAATATCTGGGGGGAGTTGGTTCCAGAGGGTCGGGGCCACCACAGAGAAGGCTCTTCCCCTGGGTCCTGCCAAGCAACATTGTTTAGTTGACGGGACCTGGAGAAGACCCACTCTGTGGGACCTAACTGGTCACTGGGATTCGTGCAGCAGAAGGCGGTCCCTGAGATAATCTGGTCCGGTGCCATGAAGGGCTTTATAGGTCATAACCAACACTTTGAATTGTGACCGGAAACTGATCGGCAACCAATGCAGACTGCGGAGTGTTGGTGGTAACATGGGCATACCTGGGGAAGCCCATGATTGCTCTCGCAGCTGCATTCTGCACAACCTGAAGTTTCCGAACACTTTTCAAAGGTAGCCCCATGTAGAGAGCATTACAGTAGTCGAGCCTTGAGGTGATGAGGGCATGAGTGACTGTGAGCAGTGACTCCCGGTCCAAATAGGGCCGCAACTGGTGCCCGAGGCGAACCTGGGCAAACGCCCCCCTCGCCACAGCCAAAAGATGTGCTGTCATATCTGCTGGCACACAAGCCATTGCCCTAGCTCAGCTCCAGCGTGCATGTGTGTGCTGACCAGCTGATTTTTGGCTCACACAGAGGCTCTGGAAGGGCATTTTTGGATTCCAGAGAGCCTCCAGGGAGCTGGGGGACTGTGGTTTTACCTTCCTCTGGCTCCAGGGAAGCCTTTGGAGCCCGGGAAGGCAAAACACGAGCCTACTGGGCCCACCAGAAGCTGGGAAATAGGGCGTTTCTGACCTCCAGAGAGCGGGGGGCCTGTTTTTGGCCTCCCCAGTCATTGAATTATGGGTCTGGGCACTCGTGCATGCATGATAGTATGCGTGCACACTCTTTTAGCAAACGAGGAAAAAAAGGTTCGTCATCACTGTACTAGCTTCATTGAGATCTTCTACAGGGCCCTTGTCTGCTCTGTAGCAAGGGAAGAAAAATAGACTAAAACTACCGGTAGAAGCACAGTCACTGAGGAATTCCTTTCCCATCCAGTTACAACTGGCACCAAGCCTTGTAAACTTTCAGCACCAGCAAACAACTGATTTGTTCACCCAGGCATTTAATTGAAGCTATGCTGCTATGTCTCTTCTTATTGTTGCTGTTGTCCTGGACTTAAGACATTATCATGGTGCGCTTTTTAAGGGGCCAGAATTTCAAAGCTCTGCAATTTATATTTTTTAAAATCTTTTCTTGGGATTCCCTTTGGGATCATTAGTCTTATAATACGAAACAGATCCTGTCTTTCAGGAAGACGGAAAGTAGGCGATACTGTTCAGGTTGCTTGTTCAGACTTATTGTAAGGAAAGGATTTATTGTGAAGCCCATTTGGTCTTCTTCAGATTGTTTATTATTTTATTTGTTTATTTTTGTCAATCAAGTATAGGATAGTAGTTTATATAAACATAACATAGAAAGTAATGATAAAAAAGACAATAAGACAGTAGGACAGGGGTGGTAGTCACAATGGGGCACTTACACACACTCCTTACAGACCTCTTAGAAAAGGGGAGAGGTCAACTGTAGACAATCTAAGGTTGAAGATTTGGGTGTTGGGGAAAGAAACAACAGAGTCAGGTAGTGAATTCCAGGTGTTGATCACATTATTATTATTATTATTATTATTATTATTATTATTATTATATTATCATCATCATCATCATCATTATTATTATTATGTCAGTACAACACAGCAAACGAGATCACTATGCTGGATTTCGTATTTCATCACCAGTCGGGCGCTTCCCAAGCACCTAGGACTGCGTGAATTATGTTTGCTGATCCCAGTAAAGTGGCCTTTTGCAATTGACAGATGGAGATTTTGTCAATTCCGATGGTTTTCAAATGTCTGCTGAGATCCTTTGGTACTGCGCCCAGCGTGCCAAGGACCACTGGGACCACTTTCACTGGCTTATGCCAGAGTTGTTGCAGCTCGATTTTTAGATCTTCGTATTTCACTAATTTCTCTAGCTGCTTCTCCTCAATTCTGCTGTCCCCTGGGATTGCGATGTTGATGATCCACGCTTTCTTTTTCTCCACGATCACAATGTCTGGTGTGTTATGCTTCAGAATTCAGTCAGTCTGAAGTCGGAAGTCCCACAGTAGTTTTGCTTGCTCATTTTCGACCACTTTTTCGGGCTTATGATCCCACCAGTTCTTTGCCACTGGTAAATGGTAGTTCCGGCAATTCCAGTGGATCATCTGTGCCACAGCATCATGTCTATGCTTGTAGTCAGTCTGTGCGATCTTTTTGCAGCAGCTGAGTATTATTATTATTATTATTATTATTATTATTATTATTATTATTATTATCATTATCATTACTACTACTACTACTACTACTACTACTACTACTACTACTACTGTATTTATTAGCCTTGTAGGCCACCCCTCTCCGGAGACCAGGGGCGGCTCTATTGCTCTATTGCTGAAGTTGTATTTTCTGCAGTCTAGTTTGGAGAGGTTTAAATTTAGTTTGAATCTGTTACATGCTCCTGTGTACAGATGTGTTTAAAAAGCTTCTTGATGAAGCTGAAAACTTTTTTATCTGGTCTGACTTTTCTCCAGCTTATTAAGGGCACCAGCCACCAAGGTGCAGAGCCAAATGTTGGGCCTACAGAGTCTATAACATTCCCATTCTAATAACAGCCCTTCATATAAGTGCCTAACCCACACATTTCTAAGAAGCACTAAAGTAACCCTGCAATTCCACACAGCTATAGAAAGTGCTGAGTAAAAGCCAGCCTCAATGTGTCTCCTTGGCATTCATCCGGCCATTATCGATAAAACCTTATACATCTTGGCAAATCTTTAATTACACCTTAGGAATGTAATGATATTGTCACGGCAATATAGTCATAAAAATCATCTTCAAAATGACCTAGCATAGGTCATTATTGACTAGGGGACCTGGGCTGCTGGGGTTAAAATAGCATAATGTTGGGAGGGAGTTGCTTAACACCATCATCCCCAGCTCTCCCTCGCCTCCTTGTCAACCTCCTATCTGTAGAGAAATCAGTTTTGGAAATGGATCTTAATGTTTATGTTAATCATTTCTTGTAAGTGCTGTTACTGTACATGTTATAGCTAACCTCTACTGCAGTGTTTCCCAACCTTGGCAACTTGAAGATATTTGAACTTCAACTCCCAGAATTCCCCAGCCAGTGAATGCTGGCTGGGGAATTCTGGGAGTTGAAGTCCAGATATCTTCAAGTTGCCAAGGTTGGGAAACACTGCTCTAGTGGACCAAGAGTTTTGATCTGGATTAAGTTTCTACCAATGTTTAAGATCTGACAATGGATTCATCTCCATATCACAAAGGTGAAAGGATCAACCTATTTCCCAAAGCATCAGAAGGCACAACAAGAAGCAATGGGTGGAAATTAATCAAGGAGAGAAGCAACCTAGAACTAAGGAGAAATTTCCTGACAACTATAACAATTAATCAGTGGAACAACTTGCCTCCAGAAACTGTGAATGCTCCAACAGTGAAAATGTTTAAGATGATGTTGGATAACCATTTGTCTGAAGTGGTGTAGGGTTTACTGCCTAAGCAGGAGGTTAGACTAAATGACCTCCAAAGTGCCTTCCAACTCTGTTATGTTTTTTCTATATTATGTTCTCTGAATACCTGGAGGCAACAAAAGAAATTGGACAGTCTTGTACCTCTGTCTTCAAATCCCTAGCTAAATTTTCAGATCTATTGAGCTGAGCAGAAATTTAGAAGTGGAACTTACATAGATACTAGTAGCTGCATACTCATGCTTCGCTATGAAACTTCAATCGGGCTTGAAAAATTGACAGTTAAAGCTTGAAAATTTATTATTATTATTATTATTATTTATTAAATTTATATGCCGCCCCTCTCCGAGGACTTATGTAGAATGTGTAACACCTTAGCATCAGAGCATATTAATATAAGGCAACTGGCAGTTGAAACAGAGTTCTTTTCAGGTGGGGAGGGGGAGTAGAATGTCTGAACTCCCAGCCTGCATACTGGATGAATTATGCACTGGCCATGCCCACGCCCAGTTTAGTGAAGGGGTAGCATAAGAGCATGTTAATATAAGGCAACTGGCATTTGGAACAGAGCTCTTTTCAGATGGAGAGGGGGAGTAGAATGTCTAAGCATCAGAGCATATTAATATAATACTGTATAAGAAATACTAATGATCTGAGCCACATACCTGATTATTTCCTGAGTGGCCACAAAACTAGCATATATAGTTGAAATAAATATTCTGTTTTCTTCTGAAACTTTTCTTTTCTTGGATTTATCCATGGTTGGCCTATTGGGGTTGAAAAGCTTAATAAATTGTGGGTTGGTGGATGTCCCACATTGGCAGTTGTGACTCATATTTTGATTGACAGGGAACTGCAATTGAGGGATGAAAGAGTCACATGTGGCTCCAGAGCCACAGGTTGCTGACCCCTGCATTATGCCATTATTCTAAAAGGACTAAAAGAATTAAAAGATACCTTTCCTAAATTATAAAATGAGAGTTTCCATTCCAGTGGCTTTTTTCTCCTATTATACGTGGTCTTCTTTGGATCAGCAAAATTTGATAGCACAATTTATCGCTGACAGTTCAACCGCTGACTGTCACAGGAAACTGAAATAGAGTCAGGCCAGTTCCCCTAATAATAATTATTACTGATAACCGTTACTCTTAAGTAGTCCCATCGGAATCCAATCACTTATTTACAGATGTGTTTTAAATGTAAATGGTTCCAGAAGATGAGTTGATCCCTCTCACTTTGGTTTAATTAAATCCTTTCATCTCCTGTCCAGAACCTAGCAAGGTAGGAAGTGACAGAATTAACAAGAGCAGTCCCTAAGGCGTTAGATGTTGCCTTGATTACCTCAGGAATATTTTACATCCAAGGAAGAACGGAAGAAGCCCTTTCTGCTCCACAAGCGAAAGCATAGGAGAAGTTTACCTCAGGATCTTCATAAAGCAGCTAACCCTGGCTGCCATAAAGCAGCTGATCCTGGTTTACCTCAAGATCTTCGTAAAGCAGCTAACCCTGATTGCCATAAAGCAGCTGATCCTGTTTTACCTCAGGATCTTCGTAAAGCAGCTAACCCTGATTGCCATAACTTCCATGCTTTCGCTTGTGGAGCAGAAAGGGCTTCTTCCGTTCTTTCTTGGATGTAAAATATTCCTGAGGTAATCAAGGCAACATCTAACGCCTTAGGGACTGCTCTTGTTAATTCTGTCACTTCCTACCTTGCTAGGTTCTGGACAGGAGATGAAAGGATTTAATTTGATTTACCTCAGGATCTTCATAAAGCACCTAACCCTGGTTGCTCACTCAAGAGTGAAAACGACTAGCAAAAAAAAAAAAAAGTTAAGCAAAAGGTCATGGAAGCAGAATTAGATAAAATCTGTTCTTTCTTTCCTGATCCTTGTTTGAATTAACCTACAATCCCTCTCACACATTGGACGGCTGGAATCTGTATAGGTAGTCCTTGGCTTACGACCACAACTGAGCCAAAAAAATTTGTCAGCTGAGGGAAAATGTTTGTTAAGTGAATTTTGTCTAATTTCAGGACCTTTCTTTCTACAGTTGGTCGGTTAGTAACACAATTATTAAGGAAACCTGGCTTCCCCATTGACTTTGCTTGTTGGAAGGGATGATCACATGACCTCAGGACACCGCAACGGTCACAAATATAATACAGTTGCCAAGCATCTCAATTTCAATCATGGGACCTTGGGGATGCCACAATAGTTGTAAGTGTGAAAAACGGTCATAACTCACATTTTTCAGTAACATTGTAATTTTGAACAGTCACTAAATGAATTATTGTATGTTGAGGACTACCTGCATATCAAAAATATGGTACAATGACAGAGAGGGGGAGGGAGAGAAAGGGAGAGGGAGAGAGACAGAGGGTGGAGAGAGAGGGAGACAGGTGGAGAGAGGGAGGTAGGGAGAGAGGGCGAAAGAGAGGGAGAGGGAGGGAGATGGAGGGAGAATGGGAGAGTGGGAGAGAGAGGGAGACGGGGAGAGATGGAGAGAGAGAGAAAGATGGAGGGAGAGAAGAGAGGGGAGAAAGCGAAAGGGAGAGAGGGAGGCAGATGTAGAGAGGGAGGGAGAGAGAGAGAAAGGGAGAGGGAGAGACGGGGAGAGAGAGGGAGACAGGGGAAGATAGGGAGGGAGAGAGAGGGAGAAATAGAGGGAAAGGGGGAGAGGGGAAGAGAGAGGGAGATGGGGAGAGATGGAGAGAGAAAGGGGAGGGAATGTGGGGAGAGAGGGGAGAGAGAGGGAGAAAGAGGCAGGGAGGGAGGCAGATGGAGAGAGGGAGGGAGAGAGAGAAAGAGAGAGAAAGGGAGAGAAGGGGAGGAGAGGGAGGGAGAGGGAGTGGAGAGAGGGGGGGAAGAGAGAGTGGGAGGGATTTATATCCCATCTGGATAATTTTTACAAATAAACCAAGTGGCAAACATAACCAACATACTTTAATTCCTCCACAACAACCCTACGAGGTGGGGTGGATTGGGCTGAGAGGGAATGACTAACCCATAGTCAGCCAGCCTAAGGCAGAGCTAGACCTGATGGTTTCAAAAAATCAAAAATTAGCAGTTTTGGCACCGTATGCCATAAATAATCATGCATTGCACTGATGTTATTCCATTACGCAATTGTAATTTGAAAGAGGAAAAAAACAACGATAAAAGACAACCAGCAAAAAAATATTGGCATTGGGAGTTAATGAAAAGCTCACATTTTTCTAACTACTGTTTAACTAATTAAAATTGAATTAAACGAATATGGCATCAACTATGTCAACTGTTTTGCATTAAAAAGTTGTTAAATATATCATGCTGTTTATAGGCAGATTTTTTGCAACAGCTAATTGTGAGAAATAGACATGTAGTATCTAATTGCATAACTGGGTAGTGTATAAAATTCACAATTAGGTGCCTTATATTGTAGCAAACATGTTTCAAATACATTGTAGGTTGTTGGGGTTTTTTTATTGTACAATTTTTGTGGAAGCCTAATAAAATCAAAGCATATTTTAATAATCTAATTATTTGAGTATTTTTGAAGTCCATTTATAAGATAATTAGGGTTCTTTATTATTATTTTCTGTGGTAGGGGGCAAGGATGGGATATCAAACAGTATGGGTTTTTTAATTTATAAAAGTATATTTAAATATTTTTTAGCATCTATCGATCTACACACACACACACACACACACATATCAGGAGTGGGTTCCTCCCAGTTCGGACTGGTTCGCCCAAACTGGTAGGGACCCACTGATGATGTCACAATGACGTTACCAACCTGGTTTGGTTGGCATCAGCCTGTGGGCACTGCCATTTTTTTTTTTTGAATTTTATTTCTTTGAATTTCTTTGAATTTTTTTTTTTTCAAATAAAGAAACCACATTTCAGGCACTGTATTTGTCACCATCTTGTTTTTGGCTTTTTTTATTTTATATTATTTATTATTTATATTATTATTTATATTATTTTCAGGCGGTAGGAAAAGCAAGTAGAATGCTTGGCTGCATAGCTAGAGGTATAACAAGCAGGAAGAGGGAGCTTGTGATCCTGCTGTATAGAGCGCTGGTGAGACCACATTTGGTTCAGTTCTGGAGACCTCACCTACAAAAAGATATGGATAAAATTGAACGGGTCCAAAGACGGGCTACAAAAATGGTGGAAGGTCTTAAGCATAAAACTTACCAGGAAAGACTTAATGAACTCAATCTGTATAGTCTGGAGGACAGAAGGGAAAGGGGGGACATGATCGAAACATTTAAATATGTTAAAGGGTTAAATAAGGTTCAGGAGGGAAGTGTTTTTAATAGGAAAGTGAACACAAGAACAAGGGGACACAATCGGATCAGAAGCAATGTGAGAAAATATTATTTTACTGAAAGAGTAGTAGATTCTTGGAACAAACTTCCAGCAGACATGGTTGGTTAATCCACAGTAACTGAATTTAAACATACCTGGGATAAACATATATCCATCCTCAGATAAAATACAGGGAATAGTATAAGGGCAGTCTACATGGACCATGAGATTTTTTTTCTGCCGTCAGACTTCTATGTTTCTATGTTTTTATAAACCCTCCCCCACACTTTTATGCTACATAAACCTTTCCCATTCCCTTAATAACCATTCCCACACTGTTCTGTGCAAGTACCTTTACATTCACTGTAAAATGTTTTGATCCGTTCAGGATTGAACTGCTGGCAGTCGGCAGAATAAGCCTACACTCCTGCATTCTGATCACTGTGTCACGCCAGTGCCACCGTAAGACGGTATTGCTGCAGAAATTAGGAAATTAAGGTCCTGAAATAGCTGTTTGTTTTAAAAAGTAACCATTTAAATCAAGGTAGACCTTAAATCTACCTTTTCTCCAGCCCAATCTGCATCAACGCATCCCAATAATATTGGGCTATTAATTGCCTGTTTACCTGTCCAAATGTTAGAACGTAGCAACTAATAGCCCAATATTATTGGGATGCAGATTGGTCTGGAGAAAAGGTAGATTTAAGGTCTCTTACATCCTGATCTCTAATTCCAATGTGCTTCATTCCTGCACTATTGCATCCTAAAAGAGAAAGAGCTATACAACTTTGGTTATCCTCTAACAATAGCTTCATCATTTTATAGTTATGCATGGGTACAATTTGATATCAAGACTGTAGAAAATTCAGTGTATAAGTGGGTGTGGGTGTACATAGATCTATCTATCTATCTATCTATCTATCTATCTATCTATCTATCTATCTATCTATCTATCTATCTAGCCCCCCCGAGTTTGCGGAGAGGGGCGGCATATAAATCCAATAAATCTAATCTAATCTAATCTATCTATCTATCTATCTATCTATCTATCTATCTATCTATCATCTATCTATCTATCAGTATATGCACTGTAAGTATACAAACTCTCACCTAAAAAACACCTATAAAATTTCAAAATCCCATACATCTCAAGACAGTTCACTAGACATTTAATTTTCCCTCTGAAAAATCACAGAAATACCATCATTACAACATTCATAACATCAGCAAGTTAGTTTAAAAGAGATTAACTCCACAGAAGGCTGAAAATATATTGAAAATATCTATCGAAAGACCAGTCAATCAACAATAGGGGGAAAAAAATACCTGAAAAGATGCTTATTATCCAAACTATGGCATTTTACACGAAACCAGAACCTTCTAATGTAACTTCAAGCCTCACCAGACTTTTTAACCACTCAAAAAGCAAATGAATTAAGTTGTTTAGCTCTTCAAAAGAAAATTTTAATGAACTTAGTACTCAGTACCAAAATTATATTTGGCCCAAATGACCATCCTAATGAAAACTCAGAGACTTTGAAGCCTCTCCGTAGCAGTAAACTAATTGAAAATACAAGTATGGGAGTCATCGGAACAAATAATGCTGCAATTATATGGATTATTAATAGCTATTCTAGATAATGATTATGAGTGTAATACACTAGAGAAAGGACCAGTATGACTTCCTGGATCACCGGGGACCAGTAAGAAATTACAGAAAAACCAGCATAAGGTTATGGCATTTTGCTAACATACCTGTGTTAGATAGCAGGTGTGGAGTTTTGCCAGCAAAATAACAGAGATATTTGAAAGATAGATCAAGAGGAACAACAGATCCTAAAGTCTTGGATTAAAATCTTGAGTTAAGCTAAGATAAAGGACAGAAGTTAGCAAAGTTCAAAACTCAGCTAGGAATAACACAAGAAACCAATTTTTAAAACTGATTTCAAATGGCCTTATACAGTCACTTGGAGGATTTCACATCTTGTATTCCCAGGACTGGATCTAAGACTCAGGTGCAGCTAATCAGTTAAGTTATTTCTTAGGGAGAAGTGTTTTTCTTTAGTACAAAAGTCTCCAACTTTGACAACATTATGACCTGTGGACTTTAAGACTTGTGGACTTCACTACCTAGAATTGAACTCTCAACCTTCTGAATGGAAGACAAGCATCTCCACCAGTAAGCCACCACAATGCTCTAGTATGTTTACTACAAATCAAATATTTGAATGACTTGCTTTGAAAAGAGGATTTTTATTGTTTCTGTTGCCATACAATTCAGTGTTCGAAACTCTTACTGAGCTGCTGAAATTTTCCAATGAACCAGCTTATTGTGATCGATGAACTCCTTATTCAAATGTATATATTCCTGAGCTATCCATTTGTCAATTTATTATTTTATCATATATATTGTCATGACAAATACCCACCATTACCTAAATTAAAAACCTGAATTTCTCAGGAGTGAAATAGTCCTCAGAAAATTTCTACCACGTGTTTAACACAGACTAAAATTTATACGACTCATTGCATCTACTTCCTGGGGTTTTTAAAAATCTCAGTCACATATTAGATGTACCAAGTACCATGTAAACATTTTGTGGCAGTCGCATGATGTATGAGGGTGCCATTTATAAAATATTATTTGAGTTCAAACATGGTTCCCTTCTCCCATCTCCTTGATTTATAAGTTGGATTTATAAATCTATGCTACCCAGGGATTGAATTATATATCTTGCTTCTGATTTATAAAACCTGCCAGTAAATCTTCAGCCAAAACTTTTGAATCAAAAATCATTTTAAGCATTAGATTTAGTAAAAAAACGTTCAGCTGATTTATACATCACAGCATGGTTTACATATGCCCTCTTTTGCATTTACAAATTCTACAAACACTTTTACAAATAGGTAAGAGATTAGACATATTTGTTTGTATTATGTATGTAATATGAATGACTAACCTTCACTATGCAATTTTTGAATACAACATGCTGATTCATAAACCTGCAGTTTGACAGCCATGACTGTAGTTTGTAAGAAATTCATTTTTAAAGAAGTTGATGTTAAAATTCTAATTTATAATGTATGATTAGTGTTACTGACATAGCTTCTTACAGGACTGACTATTACCAGTTTAGTCCATTTCTTGGCCAGACCAAAAAAAAATTATACACACTTTCCTTTGACAGATAAAACTCCTAAAATAATTCTTGTTGTTGCTAAGTTTCTAATTGCAGCTTGTAGGATTCACATTTTTCTAATGTCAATATAGAGTATGCAGGATCACAGGCACACTTATTATATGTGTTACATTTGTCTGGGTCTCTGACCCATAATAAACATATCCCTGCAACTATTGTTGCCAAAAGTTGCTGTCAAGGTATAAATATATAAGCATGTTTTGTATAACTGTGAAACAATCTTTTTTTAAAAAAGGAGTTGTCCTTCTCCATTAACCATCTTCTAATTTAGAATTTAATCTAGAACTAAGAAGAAATTTCCTAACAAATAGCCAGTGGAACGGCTTGTCTTCAGAAATTGTGCCAAGCCTATAACTGATCCACGAACAAATATTGTTCTTAGCCAAATAGAAATAAAGGAGATAGAGTAACAAATGGGCTAATTCAGTGATGGCGAACCTTTTTTCCCTCGGGTGCCAAAAGAGTGCGCAGGCATATAATTGTGCATGCACGAGTGCCCACACGCATAATTCAATACTTGGGGAGGGCAAAAACAGCTTCGCCCACACCCAGAGGCCCTCTGGAGGCCAGAAATGGCCTGTTTCCCAACTTCTGGTGGGCCCAGTAGGCTCATGTTTTGCCCTTCCCAGGCTCCAAAGGCTTCACTGGAGGCTTCACCCCCATCTCCCTGGAGGCTCTCTGGAAGCCAAAAATGCCCTCTCAGAGCCTCTTGCAAGCCAAAAATCAGCTGGCCAGCACACACATGCACGTTGGAGCTGAGCTGGGGCAATGGCTCGGGTGCCAGCAGTTATGGCTCTGCGTGCCACCTGTGGCACCCGTGTCATAGGTTTGCCATCACTGGGCTAGTCTGTTCTCCCATTTTTTAATACATTTCTGAACATAGAAGAAGAGAGCAAGGATGAAGAACAGCTCTGTAAGAACCCTAGTCTCCTAAAATTCAGATAAGAACAAAACTTAAGAGCAAAGGAACGTATTCTTATGGGGATATCATTATAAAAGCTATGTCATCCTGGGATATGTTTTCGTGTGATGCTAAATATTATTTACAGTTATTTGATGCAGAAAGTTTTTCATATCAAGAGTCCTTTTTTGCCTAGGGAAATCATGCCTGAGAGGGAGGAAGAATTAAAATGTAGTTTGTTGGCTTTGCAAGTAGGATTGAGTCAATCACAGGGTCGAATTCTTGACTCAGTCTAAGTCAGTGTTTCTTAATCGTGGCAATTCAAAGGTGTGTGGACTTCAACTCCCAGAATTCCCCAGCTAGCCATGCTTTTGAGGGTTCCAAATTCTGAATTCTGGGAGTTGAAGTCCACACATTTTCAAGCTGACAAGCTTGGCAAAGAGTAATCTGAAAAATATACTGCTCAAAAAAATAAAAGGAACACTCAAGGAACACATCCTAGATCTGAATGAATGAAATATTCTCATTGAATACTTTGTTCTGTACAAAGTTGAATGTGTACAACAGTATGCGAAATTGATTGTCAATCAGCGTTGCTTCCTAAGTGGACAGTTTGATTTCATAGAAGTTTGATTTACTTGGAGTTATATTGCGTTGTTTAAGTGTTCCCTTTATTTTTTGATCAGTGTATACATATATCAAAAAAAGGATCATTTGATTTAAGGCCAACACAACTGATTTTGCTTCTGGTCCAATAATGGAACTTTCTAGAAACATAGAAACATAGAAACATAGAAAACTGACGGCAGAAAAAGACCTCATGGTCCATCTAGTCTGCCCTTATACTATTTCCTGTATTTTGTCTTACAATGGATATATGTTTATCCCAGGCATGTTTAAATTCAGTTACTGTGGATTTACCAACCACGTCTGCTGGAAGTTTGTTCCAAGGATCTACTACTCTTTCAAAGAATGTTCTTTCTGCGCCAGCTCAGGAAGCACAAACTGCCCAAGGAGCTGCTGATACAGTTCTACAGAGGAATCATTGAGTCTGTCATCTGCACCTCTATAACTGTCTGGTTTGGTGCTGCAACCCAACAGGATCGACACAGACTTCAGAGGAGACTCAGAACTGCAGAAAAAACAATTGCTGCCAACCTGCCTTCCATTGAGGACCTGTATACTGCACGAGTCAAAAAGAGGGCAGGGAAAATATTTACTGACCCCTCACATCCTGGACACAAATTGTTTCAACTCCTACCCTCAAAACGTCGCTACAGAGCACTGCACACCAAGACAACTAGACACAAGAACAGTTTTTTTCCGAACGCCATCACTCTACTAAACAAATAATTCCCTCAACACTGTCAGACTTTCTACTAAATCTGCACTTCTATTCTACTAGTTTTTCTCATCATTCCTTTCACCCATTTCCTCCCATGTTGACTGTATGACTGTAACTTGTTGCTTATATCCTAAAATTTTTATTAATATTGCTTCTTCATTGCTTATTTGACCCCTATGACAATCATTAAGTGTTGTACCACATGATTCTTGACAAATGTATATTTTATTTTATGTACGCTGAGAGCATATGCACCAAGTCAAATTCCTTGTGTGTCCAATCACACTTGGCCAATAAAAATTCTATTCTATTCTATTCTAATAATCAAGTTTCTGCTTTGAGACTATTTATGAATGGTTCCAGTTGCTCCAGTCTGACAGCAATTGAAGCTTTTGGCAAAGTAACTGATGCTTTGTATTCAGAGAAGAACACGAATTTTGGTTGCTCAAAATCATCTTCTCCCTCATGTGCATACACACCCTTGTGTTTGGTTTGCTAATATCAGCAGTTTCCTTCACATCTGCATGGTGCCTTAGGTTTTCTTTTAAAAAAAATTAGATTGCATCCAGTTAAGTTAGGTTTTTCCTAAACTGCAATCAAGAGTAATGGCACAGGTGCAGACAGATCTAATAAATAAGCAACGCACACTGATTGTCAGAGATGTAGAGCTGATCTTGGATCCATAGGACTGCCGTTTACAGGGAGATAATCAGGAGATTATTTACATTTTTAAAGAGTATATAATGAAGCGGGTTATGGGAGCGAAGGCTGCAAGCAACAGAAGAGGAACGAACCGCTTTAGAATCAGGGAAGCTTGTGGGTTTGAACAGAGCCAACCTGAGCTAGTTTGATATCATAAGATTGGGCTTGCCATTCGGAATATGTAGGAAGGAGGCACAGAGAAAATCCCACCAGGAATAGAGTAAGCATGTATCCCCAAGCTCTCTTATTTATCTATCTATCTATCTATCTATCTATCTATCTATCTATCTATCTATCTATCTATCTATCTATCTTTACTTACTTACTTACTTACTTACTTATTTGTATGCCGCCCCTTTCCGTAGACTCAGGGCGGCTCACAACATAATAAAACAATTCATAACAAATCTAATAATTGACAATTTAATAATTTAAAGTAGTTAAGAAAACCCCATTTTTAAGCAGACATACCTACAAACATACCATACATAAATTATATAGGCCTGGGGGAGATATCTCAGTTCCCCCATGCCTGACGACAAAGGTGGGTTTTGAGGAGTTTACGAAAGGCAAGGAGGGTAGGGGCAGTTCTAATCTCTGGGGGGAGCTGGTTCCAGAGAGTCGGGGCCGCCACAGAGAAGGCTCTTCCCCTGGGTCCCACCAACCGACATTTTTTAGTTGACGGGACCCAGAGAAGGCCGACTCTGTGGGACCTAATCGGTCGCTGGGATTCGTGCAGCAGAAGGCGGTCTCGGAGATATTCTGGTCCCATGCCATGAAACATCTTCCATGAAATGTTCACTTATTGGAGAGAACTATAACTTACAACTTATATCTGTTGTTGTTTTTTTAACCACTTAGTTGTGTCCGACTCTTCTTATAGGAAAGAGGTGTTTTCCATAAGTCTCTCTCAAACTCAGCTTCTTTCAATTGTTGTATGTTCGACTTTGCATCACATTTGATGTCATCAAACCAGTGTGTTCTTTGCTTGCTCCTTCTTCTTGTTTCCACAAACCATTCCTAGCATTCCTCCCGGTTTGGACCAGATTGCCAGAACTGTTAGCAAGCCACTGGTGATGTGGCAAAGGCGTCACGGATCCAGTTTGGTCGGTTCTAGTTTTTTCTACTACTACTACTCCTATTTATTTATTTTTTATTTATTTATTCTTTGTCCAATATACAATACATATGAAAGAGAATAGACATTAAGTAATATATATAAAGATAGAAAGTAAGAAAGAAGAGAAGGAGAAGGGAAGGAGAGAAAATATATGATATGTGAGAGAAAGGAAAGACAATTGGACAGGGGACGATAGGCACATCAGTGCACTTATGTACGCCCCTTACTGGCCTCTTAGGAACCTGGAGAGGTTAATCGTGGAGAGTCTAAGGGAGAAATGTTGGGGGCTGGGGGCTGACACCACTGAGTCCGGCAATGAGTTCCACGCTTTGACAACTCAATTGTTAAAGTCATATTTTTTACAGTCAAGTTTGGAGCGGTTAATATTAAGTTTGAATCTGTTGCGTGCTCTTGTGTTGTTGCTGTTGAAGCTGAAGTAGTCGTTGACCGGAAGGACGTTGCAGCATATGATCTTGTGGGCAATACTTAAATCGTGTTTTAGGCGCCGCAGTTCTAAGCTTTCAAGATCCAGGATAGTTAGTCTATTTTCGTAAGGTATTTTGTTTCGGGGGAGGAGTGAAGGATAGTAGTAGTAGCAGTAGTAATAGTAGTAGTAGTAGTAGTAGCTTTTTCTCATCATTCCTATCACCCATTTCCTCCCACTTACGACTGTAGGACTGTAACTTGCTGCTTGCGTCCTTAAGATTTTTATTATTATTGATTGTTTCTTCATTGCTGGGATAAAGATAGACCCATCCTAAGATAAAATACAGGACATAGTATAAGGGCAGACTAGATGGACCATGAGGTCTTTTTCTGCTGTCAATCTTCTATGTTTCTATGAATTTCACCCCTGAAACCCATACTCATTAGCACTGATGTTGTTACCTAGTCTGATAATGAAATGTCTGCAAGCAAACAACATAACTCAGAAAGAACCAAGAGCGCCATGCATTTAAAACAAAAGAGAGAGACTCCAATATCGCTGGCTTTTCATTATGCCTCATGGTGATCCTTGGTCCTACTCAAAATGTTAAGTGCAGCCTCCCATTCATTAGGAGCTGTACGCTCGTCGCTGAGGCCCACAGTGTTACTGGCAGCGCTATCAACTAAAAGAGATGAAGTGACATGGGCCTAGATCAGTCTTTCATCATTCTCCCCTATCATTTTATGCATCCCCATTTTGCTCCCCTCCCTCGGCTTTAATCTTTCTGCAATTTTCAAGATGTTCTCCTGAGGTCTGCAGAATTCCAGAGCATTTATAAAAGAATGAAATAACAACGTTCCCAGGCTGGGTCGCCTTTGGCTGACTGTCCCGACCAATGAAGCTCTTGCATTGGGAGGGAAAGAGGGACAAAGAAATTTCAGAGCTTTGCAAAGTGCGGTTGACAAAAAAGAAGGCCAGTCTTTGTAGCGCGGAGTGTGAAAATACTGTAATCTTCTTGTACACTTGCTTTTGTTCTCGCTTTTTTAAATCCGTGGGGAAATTTATAACCTTGCATTCCTAGATCAAAATTCCGTCTCCAGTTCTGGCATTTTGGATTTCCCCTGGCATTCGGGCCACACTTTTAAAACAAGTCGTCTGCACTTAAACTTGTTAACTCCGTTGGCATCTTTTGACAGATTTGAAAAATCTTGGTTTTCTTCTTACAGCAGAGGTACAAAATCTGAATATCCCTCCCCCAACCCTCCAAATACGTCTTGCATACAGTCCATAGAGATTCCCAAACCCCATGCACAAGCAGGAGATTGTAAACCTTCCTATATTAAAAGGGGGAAATTATGGATTTGGACATACATAAGCTTAGATGTAGTGGCTAAAGGGATCAAGGTAGAAGCTGGGAGACTCTGAGTTCCAGCCCTACCTTATGCATGAAGGTGAATAGAATAGAATAGAATAGAATAGAATAGAATGGAATGGAATGGAGTGGAGTGGAGTGGAGTGGAGTGGCGTGGCGTGGCATAGAATGGGATAGAATAGAATAGAATAGAATGGAATGGAGTGGCGTGGAGTGGAGTGGCGTGGAGTGGCGTGGAGTGGCGTGGAATGGAATAGAATAGAATAGAATAGAATGGAGTGGAGTGGAGTGGAGTAGAGTGGGATGGGATAGGATAGGATAGGATAGAAGAGAAGAGGAAGAGAAGAGAAGAGAAGAGAAGAGAGAAGAGAAGAGAGAAGAGAAATAGAATAAAATTAGAAAAAGGAATAGAATAGAATAGAATAGAATAGAAAAAGAGAAGAGATAGGGATAGGGATAGGGATAGGGATAGAGATAGAGATAGAGATAGAGATAGAATCTCTGTTCTAATTATACCACTTATCTCACACCTCATAAAATTAAGTTACTTCCTTGCCTTTCATTTTTGACATATAGAAATAAATGTAAATAATTGCAAGAGACATAATTACACAGTACTGTTAAAATGTTTATTGTTATACAAATTGAGAAAAAATGAAAAATATTTTTTTAAAAGAAAAGAATAGAGCTGGAAGGGACCTTGGAGATCTTCTAGTCCAGCCTCTTCCTCAAGCAGAAGATCCTATACCATTTCAGTCATTTCAGTGACTATCTAGTCTTTTCTTAAAACCCTCCAGTGATGGAGCGCCCACAATTTTTGAAGTAACTTCAGTAGTAACATGACTCTGGTTGATAAGGAAGGAGGGAGTTTAAGAATGAAAAAGCTGGATGGCTTCCCCTTTTTGTCCTTCCCATCCCAGAGTTGCATGGCGGGATGATTATTATTTTTCTCAGCAACTTTTGACCAGATCGATTCAATTTTTTAAACTGACCTTTCTTTCTTTCTTTCTTTCTTTCTCTTTCTTTCTTTCTTTCTTTCTTTGATTGATTTTTCCCATGCCACTTAATTTGGTCCTTATTCCAAAGAATTATCTTGCTGGTGGACAAAAATATACTGAGATGGAAAAAAACAGTTTCTTTCTTTCTTTCTTTCTTTCTTTCTTTCTTTCTTTCTTTCTTTCTTACTAATTTCCTGGGGAGATGTAAAAAGAAAGGAAAAACATGCCCTTGGATGTGAGACTTTTAAGAGCACCTTACATCCTGGTCTAGGAAAGAAGCATTCTTCTTAGGAAGTAAGCCCTACCATCAGGACATTCAACTTTTTATTTCTTGAAAATATTCCTGACTTTTTACAGCACTGAGGAACAGAAGAGATGCATTCCAACACAGACAGACTCATGATCCACAAATGAGTTGGCCAAGCCTCCAAAGGTATCTTTGAATCGCCAATTGTAGTCAGATTATAAACATTGCTGAATATCCGATTCCTCCATTTATAAAGTTCCCTCTTGCGGAGCCTTAAGCTTAAAGAAACCCACCTGACACATTTTTTGATGGTAATTGAGAAGGAAGTTCCCGGGATGGCGCGACGTGAGCCATGCAGTGTTTTATCACAAGTCCCAGCGGTAGCTTTAAAAGCCAGATGCAAAATTCTGCATTGGTTTTATGTCAAGATGAAGACTACTCAATGGCAACCCTTGGCATCAACGAGAAAATATAGAGATAGTTACGCCTTCCAACCTTCCTATTTCAAGCCACCACAAACTGGCTGAGCCACTGCCAGGATTCCCAAAAGAATTGCTCTGGAGAATCCACATCACAAGAACGTTAGAAAGGAATGACACAATTCTCCCTCGCGCATTTTTATTGTCTCTTTCCACCTCTGCCTCTCTTTCTCTCTCTCTCTTTCTCTCCCTCCCCTCCTTCTTTCCTTTTCTTCCCCCCTGAATATTTTGGGCAGAGTGTCACACAAATCCAAAAGCTCCCTGCGTTTACTCGATCTTTCAATCACTACTTGCCCACCACCTGTTACTGCAGCTGTTGCATTTCTAGTTGTGTGTTTCTGCACAGTTGTAGGGCACAGATTCATTATAGATTGATGCTTTATCTATGGCAGGCAGGACCACCAAATAGCTAATTGGCTGTTACAGCACAAGTTGACAATAAGATATCCCTGCACATACACACACTTCGTAGCACATTTCCCACTCCCCTTTCCTGAATATCATCTATAGATTTTTTTTTGGGGGGGTTGTATTGTCTTCCAGCTTGCTGCTAAGGGACTGCAAGCAGAAACTTATTTTTCACACCTCATATATAAATTCAGACAGGCATTTGAAACTTAGTTTTGTTGTATCATTCTATGTAATTGGAACTGAGGGCTTCTGAATGAAAAATTATTCAGTTATTTATGAAGAAGTGGCACGCGGAGAAGCAGTATGGTAGGGAAATTAACATGCTGGACTAGAATCAAAGAGACCCAGGCACAAATTCATTTCAGCCGTGGCCTATTCTCAGCACCGGCTCTGCCACACACGGTGGCTGTTGAGTGGGGATGCCTTGAACTTGTGGAATAAATCAGAGTGGATTTTGGATGTAGCCCACAAAGCTCTAACTTTCTTGGAAACTTAGATTTCCCAAAGATGCTTTTTCAAAAGGCAACTTGATTTTTATATTTTTTTTTTATTGAAGGCATTTTACTTCTCATCCAAGCAACTTCTTCAATTCATAGATGAGAAGCCAAAATGCCTTCACAAGGAAAAACAAAGTCCAGTTGTCTTTGGAAAAATGTTTTTTGGACAGCCATGTCCTGGATGACTGAGAATTTCCGTAGACATATTTGAGATATCCAAATGGAAACATAGAAGATTGATGGCAGAAAAAGACCTCATGGTCCATCTAGTCTGCCCTTATACTATTTTGTATATTTTATCTTAGGATGGATATATGTTTATCCCAGGCATGTTTAAATTCAGTTAACGTCTGCTGGATAATACCCAATCTGGAGAGAGAGAGAGAGAGAGAGAGAGAGAGAGAGAGAGAGAGAGAGAAATATATATTTATTTATTTATTTGTTTGTTTATTTGTTTATTTGTTTGTTTGTTTGTTTGTTTGTTTGTTTGTTTGTTTATTTGTTTATTTATTTATTTATTTATTTATTTATTTATTTATTTATTTATTTATTTATTTATTTATTTATTTATTTATTTATTTATTTATTTATTTATTTATTTATTTATTTATTTATTTATTTATTTATTTATTTATTTATTTATTTATTTATTTATTTATTTATTTATTTATTTATTTATTTGTATGTCGCCCCTCTCCACAGACTCGGGGCGGCTAACAACAATAAAAAGACAATGTAAACAAATCTAATATTAAAAATAATCTAAAAAAAACCAATTTAAAGAACCAATCATACATACAAACATACAATGTATAAATTCTATAATGCCATTTAAGATCCAGATTGGGTATTAAACAAGGACATACCCTTGTGTGGACTGCTAAAATTTGTCATTAATGACAATAACTAACAAAGTAAATCAGCTTAACTAACTAAATAAATCTGGAGTAAATTTCTATTAGAGGAGGCTAGCTAGAAGCTGAAGATGAGGAAATTAAATACATCTCAGTTCATTTCACAATGTATTTGTAATATTTCCTTGGAAGCCAATTCATCACAACTTTCACAAGTAAACATATAGTACTAATCGTCTCTACACCAACAATAGTCTTCAATAACACTGGATTCCAACACAGTATAATAGCACATTGGACTTCTAATCTACCTGTTTACATTTCTTTACTAATCATGCATCCAGCATATCATTTAAAAAGTTTCAACCAGTACATGTGATTGTTATCTATTTACCTTTTTCAAAACAAAACCTGAAAGGGAAAACTGAGACTTCACATAACAAACTTAGCTTTGAATGAAGCTATTGTGGTTTGTAAACTGTGACTTATTGTTTGGCGTGGTTTGTCAACACAGTCAATGGTGGCTCACTCAATAAACAATGGTTCAGCAAATCTTGGATTATATGAACCAGGCCTGAGTGTTCATTGGTTATTGTCAGGTGCAAGCAGCCAGGAGCCAGGATTGAGCTCAAAAGTACTACAAGTTTATTTCATGCTACCTACACACAAGAATCTGAACCGGGGGTGAAAATCAAAATTTTCCCGTACCAGTTCTGTAGGCATGGCTTAGTGGGCATGGCAGAGGAAGGATACTGCAAAATTCCCATTCCTTCTCTGCTCCAGGGGAAGGATACTGCAAAATCCCCATTCCCACCCCATTCCAGGGGAAGGATACTGCAAAATTCCAATTCCCACCCCATTCCAGGGGAAGGATACTGCAAAATCCCCATTCCAGGGGAAGGATACTGCAAAATCCCCATTCCCACCCCATTCCAGGGGAAGGATACTGCAAAATCTCCATTCCCACCCCATTCCAGGGGAAGGATACTGCAAAATCCCCATTCCCACCGCATTCCAGGGGAAGGATACTGCAAAATCCCAATTCTCACCCCATTCCAGGGGAAGGATACTGCAAAATCCCCATTCCCACCCTATTCCAGGGGAAGGATACTGCAAAATCTCCATTCCCACCCCACTCTGGGGCCAGCCAGAGGTGGCATTTATTGGTTCTCTGAACTACTCAAAATTCCAACTACTGTTCTCCAGAACCTGTCAGAACCTGCTGGATTTCACCCCTGATCTGAACCCTACTAATGGTCAATTGGTGACAGATAAGAGTCAATAAACTTCAAGGTGGGGGAGACTTAGGTCTATTTAGGGGGCATAAAGACTTCAGATGGATAATGTGCTTGACCCCATCTTTGGGCTCAGCCTAGTCATCTCCTACAGTTATGTAATGAATATCTTAGTTGAGAGCTCTCCAGTTTTAATCTAATTTTGACACTCATGTTAAAGTATTATTTCCTATTAGTTAAAAAGCTTTCTACCAAACGTTACATTTCTATGGCTGGTGGCCTTTTTTAGAAGCACCAAACAAAGGGGCAGTCAGCAATCACAGGTCTTCATTCTGGGAAGCTTCATTTGAGCCTCACACTTGAGGGCAAACTTGGCAATTTGATTTGTAGTCTTAGATCTTCCATCTAAAGTCCCGCTAACTGCAAGCCAAGAACGGATGGTTTAATCACACCCAAAGAACACAACAATTAGAGTTCAAGCTAAATTGGAGACCTGCTGTGACTAGTGGTGGAAAAGCTGCCTCCCGTTTGCCTGCCAGGTTCTCCTTCTTTTATTAGGAGTGCAAAGATGCTCAACAGACCCGAGACTACAATAACGTGACGTTAATAATAGCATTCAGTTTAGATAGTGAATCCCTTTCATTCATGGTGTGTCAAAACAGTGGCATTTGCGTGGAGAATACAGAATACTTTCTTTTCAGCTAATTTGTGGAAAAAATAATTACTACTGGTAGTAAATAATAATTACAATAATGTCATAATAACAATAATTTCCAAAGAAATGACACCTTGAGATACCTAAGGAAATGGATATAAGCAATGCTGTAGAGTCTAAAAATAAAAAGTGGAATCATGGGCAAAATTTGATTTATACCATCCGTGCTGAATCTACTACTGCTGGATGAGTCAGGCTGCACTTGTGTTTATGTCATTATTCTTTGAAAAAGAGACAGAGGGAAGATATTTTGTCTCAAAAAATTGAGCTAGACTCAGCAATACTGAGGAATATCCATCATCTTCAAAAAAAAAAGGAAAAAAACCCCAGTGACCTCAAAAAATTTTGAGGAGGAGGAAGATTAGGATGAGGATTATTTTAAATTAAATAATCATTTCTTGGGGGAAAGGCAATTTAATGCTAAATAAATGGCCTTTAATAAATAAATGCTCTTATCTCTGCAATCATTTGCGTTATTTGCAAATGGCAGAGATAAGAAGCATGGAATCAAAGCATTTTTGGAATCAAAGCATTTTTATGTGTCTGACATAAAGTACAGTATTTCAACTATTTCAATTATTTAACTGTTGAAAAGCATTTAAATAGTTTGCCAGAGAAGGAAGCGTGGATTAAGCCCTTCTACAAAATAAATCAAGTTTTTTGTTTGGGGATAATGCTATGTTTAACGAAGAATTATGTTCAAGGGAAGCAAAGTTTGGGAATAAGGATCACATACGAGTCTGGGCAGAAAACATGCAAATCCAAAATTCACCAATGCAAGCAGTTAAAAAAAAGTTGAGGCTCAGCTGTAACTTGAAACTGGGACCAATCTTCAAAGAGTCATCATCTTGTGAACCTATTTAGGTTTCTTTGACAATGTAGAACCGGAGCAACAAAGCAGGGTTTGTGTTTTCAGCACCATAGACAGCACCACACAAGCAAAGTGCACCCTTTAAAGCAGAGTTGAGTGGACTCATTTCTAGTAGGCAGTCAGATAATTCTTACATGTTGTGGCCCTGCCTTTTTCCTCCTCTTGTTGCATGGAAATTACAAACAGGATATGCAAGGCAATGGCCACTTTTTGTGTTTCCAGCACTCCGAAGAGACAGCAGGCTCTTCTGTGTAATGCAGTTATTTAGAATACAATAGCAGGGCTGGAAGGGATCTTGGAGGTCTTCCAGTCCAAACACCACTTCAGACAAATGTTATCCAATATCTTCTTAAAAATTTCAAGTGTTGGAGCATTTACAACTTCTGGAGGCAAGATGTTCCATTGATTCATTGTTTTAACTGTCAGGAAATTTCTCCTTAGTTCTAAGTTGTTTCTTTCCTTTATTAGTTTCCACCCATTGCTTCTTGTTCGACCTTCAGGTGCTTTGGAGAACGGTCTGTCTCCCTCTTCTTTGTGGCAACTCCTGAGATATGGGAACACTGCTATCATGTCTCCCCATGTCCTTCTTTTCATTCATACCCAGTTCCTGCAACCGTTCTTCATGTGTTTTAGCCTCCAGCCCTCTAATCATCTTTGTTGCTCTTATCTGTGCAATAATTTGAATTATTTGCAAACGGCAGAGATCAGAAGCCACAGATATAAGAAGCCCAGATGAATGTTTTCAGGAGGTAAATCTCATTACCCCTTTGCCTTGACACAGTGGATTGTGTTCCATGCATGGAGAGAGGGTGTCCATCCAGGTGAGTTTTTGCATTATATTCTGCTTTATATTCCCATGTAACACCAAGGCAAGGACTATATGATCTGGCACCCGACGAAACAGAGCATTTTCATCTAAGCCAGTGGTTCTCAACCTGGGGACAAGGACCCCTTTGGGGATCAAACGACCATTTCACAGGGGTCGCCTAAGACCATTGGAAAAGACAAATTTCCCCTGGTGTTAGAAACTAAAGCTTTTATTATGATGCCTTGGAACATATTTTTACAATCTGACCAATCAGGCATTTACAGACCTTCCTGCCAATCAACTTAAACCTCTGTTGGGAAAATTGGTGCTAGACTTATGGTTGGGGGTCACCACAGCACGAGGAACTGTATTAAGGGGTCGCAGCATTACAAAGGTTGAGAACCACTACTCTAAGACTCTCTGCTCTTCAGAATAAGGTTAAGTTATTGGGATGGGTGTGTTTGTGTGTGTGTGTGTGTGTGTGTGTGTGTGTGTGTGTGTGTGTGTGTGCAGTCAAGAATGAAAGGCCTCTGTAGTTGACTTTAACTCTACTGAACCAAGGCTTCTGGCAACGCCTGAGACATTCAGAAGGAGAAGAGATGTTGCGTTTTCATTCTGCTCAATTCCAAATTGCAATGATAGCAATTGGATGATGGTTATTCAGTAACGGTGTACATTAGATATAAGGTTGTGTGGCCTCATATCCAGGGAGCAGAATCTTTCCTGTTTCAAAGGGCCCTCATAATTGCTCTTTAGCTCCTCAATAACCGAGTTTCGTTTCCAGCCTTCTATCCCTTTAGCGTTTCCACTCACCGAAAAAAAAAAACCCCTCCACTCCGCAGTAATAGCACTCACTTTCAATATGGTCTAGAGTATAAAGTCACAGTAGTATTCAAAAGGTTAAAGCAGAGTGAACTGTTAATTTTAATGCTTTCTCTAAGCTTCAGTTTTAATAAGCGAAAATGATGTTCTTATTTGCAGTAAAGTGGTGTTATAAAATTCTGTCTGTCAAGCTCATTTTAAAACCATGGAAATAAATGATCTGACAAAATCAGGCTATTAGACAAGTGAAGAAGAGTGATTTCCATAAAAATAGAGGAGCTGTTCCTTAATTTCACACTTGGTAGTCTTTTGGGTCGACTAAATTTTTAAATAAGTGATAAAATTATATTAGCGCAATTGCATTTTTATAGATTTCTCTCTCTTTTTTTGTCTTTGTACTCTTTTCCAATCCTTGCATTTTAACTCAAGCCTATTTTTCCTGAAAGGTTACCTCTCCACTTATGTTGCCTCTCAACCATCCCTTCTCAGGCCTACAAAGTTATGAGCTCCCCAATCCTCTTTGTCAATGACTCCAACACTTTTTACGGAGAGATCTTTCCACTGGAGAAAAAGTCCCCTACAGCAATTGTGTTAAAGATGTATAGATGGAGGTAAATTGTCACACACCGCATAACAGCTCAGAAGCATTTTGAAAATTGTCATTTCGCCCCCTCTAGAGATGGGCAAATCCATCAGTTTTGAGTTTTGCCCCCCTTTCAAATGTTATATTCATTTCAGCTCATTCCTATCCAACCTTGGGATTAAAATAATTCTCTCTCTCTCTCTCTCTCTCTCTCTCTCTCTCTCTCTCTCTCTTTCGTTCTCTCTCTCTCTCTTTCTCTCCCTCCCTGTTCCCCTTCCCCTCTCCCCCTTTCTCCATTTCCTCTCCTCTCTTCTCCTTTGACCAATGTACACATTTCTCTGTGGACTTTTCTTTTTCACGGTGGTTGAAATATAATATTGGTGATTATTTCATTGCGAATATTCATTGGGGAGCAATGTAGAACAAGCCTCTTTTGTGTGGTTTTGCTACTGTCCCTATAGATTCTATTCCTCCAATGGAAATGGGAAAATACTCCCCCCCCCAAGGTTTACAACATCTTTTTTCTAAGAACCATTGATTCCACCAGCTTACATTGCTTTCTCCATTAAACCTTCAAAAATAAGGCTCTGTAAGTTATTTGAATGGCCCTCTGGAACCAACTCCCCCCGGAGATTAGAACTCTTCCTGCCTTCCGTAAACTCCTTAAAACCCACCTTTGCCGTCAGGCATGGGGGAATTGAAACACCTCCCCCAGGCATGTTTAATTTATACATGGTATGCTTGTGTGTATGTCTGTTAGTATAGGGGGTCTTTCTTAAATCTTTAAATATTTTAAATTGTCAGATTATTTATGATTTGTTTCCACGTGTTGTGAGCCGCCCCGAGTCTTCAGAGAGGGGCGGCATACAAATCCAAGTAATAAATAAATAAATAAATAAATAAATAAATAAATAAATAAATAAATAAATAAATAAATAAATAAATAAATAAATAAATAAATAAATAAATAAATAAATAAATAAATAAATAAATAAATAAATAAATAAATAAATAAATAAATAAATAAACAAACAAACAAACAAACAAATAAATAAATAAATAAAGTGGAATGCAAGGTCAACGGGTATACTAGGGCTAGTAAGAATTTGTGTTATGGAACTCATGGCTGGAATTCCTGCTGATCTATGGATGTTTGTGGCATGGTGATTAGATATCCCTTTCTATTAGATAAGCTTTCTCATACAGTTATTGGGAAGATAAGATTGGCTAATTCCCATATCTGGGGCAATGGCTGGCTATGAAACTAAGGGCCAAGCAAAGGTGACTGTGGCATTGCCAGACTTTGGCTATCTAAACAACTCTTTATGCTTCTTGCTACGCAGATTTTGGTCTTATTGCTGGCAGAAGAAATGGGCTAAGGCGTGCGAGACCTGGCTGCAGCTATCCAATGGTAAGTAGTAATAATAATAATAATAATAATAATAATAATAATAATAATAATAATTTATTAGATTTGTATGCCGCCCCTTTCCGAAGACTCGGGGCAGCTCACAACAATAATAAAAAACAATATTATAGCGAAACAAATCTAATATTAAAAATGAAGCATATAAAAACCTTATCATATTTAAAACCAAACAACACATACATACCAAACATAAAATATAATAAGCCTGGGGGAAAGGTGTCTCAACTCCCCCATGCCTGGTGGTATAGGTGGGTCTTGAGTAGTTTACAAAAGGAAGGTGGGGGCAGTTCTAATCTCCAGGGGGAGTTGATTCCAGAGATCCGGGGCCGCCACAGAGAAGGCTCTTCCCCTGGGCCCCTCCAAACGACATTGTTTAGTCGACGGGACCTGAAGAAGGCCAACTCTGTGGGACCTTATCGGTCGCTGGGATTCGTGCGGTAGCAGGCGGTTCTGGAGGTACTCTGGTCCAGTGCCATGTAGGGCTTTAAAGGTCATAACCAACACTTTGGTTATGACAGCAGGGTAGCTCCACACACACACACACATACATAATAGTAGGGTAGCTCCACACATACACCCACCCATCCCCACTCTAGCTTAATTTTTACCTGTGTACTCTGGAGTGGGTTGGATCTTAACTAGGGCTTATTTGGGGGGGTAGGGTTTATATTGGGCGCACATGTAAAAATCAAACTAGGATTGCTTTCTAAGTAGGTTATATTTTGAGAAAAACACGACAATAATACAAAGCTGTGGGTAGCCCACATAAAAATAATTGTCATGCATTACAACCGACCTTCTGTCTAAAGTAAAACTTTGAACCGGATGTTGCTCTGTGTGTCAATTGCTCCTTAGCCAAAGAGATTTCATCCACTGATACACAGATTTTGACATGCTTTTTGAACATGTGCCCACTATAATTGGTCACGTCATCATGCATCAGATTAACAGAATATACAAACATGCCCCATAACCATTGTCTTATAGATTCATCACATATCATCAAGGAACTTCTGTGACAGTTATCCAGCAACATCCAATTGTAATTCATATTCCACTAGAGTGCCGAATCTAAGAAATCACTGTCATCTTAGTAGAAGGCGATAGATTAATGACTTCTTGCTAGCTTTGCAAAACCTACAAGTATTGTACGTCCCAATGAAGGATGGCAATCCAATTTATTTCAACTGAGCATGCTCCAAACAGGAGGATCTGCAGAAATTTTGTTCAGTGCAATTCCTTCCTATAATTTCACCTTTTAAGGGATGCGTAGAGATAGTAAATTTTCAAAGATCATGGTGTAATGTAAAAAAGGCAAACACAGGGGAACAACGTTCACTCAACATACATGCCCATATTTCTAAATGACATTGGATGCACATATGCCAATAAATCAAATTATTTGTTCAGCCAACAATTTATCTAATCTTCCATGCTTCCAGTAACCTGTCAGTCTTTATTTAAATTCTCCCCAGGGCGTTGTATTTATTCATTTGTTGTTGTATTTGTATTTACTTTGAGTGTGTTTTTTTAAAAATGCTAGTCTTTTAAACCCAATAAATTAATATTATTAAAGGATGCTTGTATGTTACATTATTAAAGCAAGGGAGAGGAAAAAGCAATGTTGCCAAAACAATCTTTGAATTTTAAGGTGTTGTGTTATCTTGTTCCCGCCAGCAATGTTGTGTAGTTCAGTATTTCATCTTCTTGAGAAGAAACAAAACAGTTTAATTCATTGCATGTGTTTATACTAAATTTATTCAGATATATTAGTCTGTATATATATATAGTCTCTCTATATATATACTATAGACTATATATTCAGATATATAGTCTATATATTAGTCTATATATAGACTAATAGATGTTTTATATAGTTTGGTTTAGGTTTAGCCATATGTATTAGTCTAGGTTTAGCTATAGATATTGCTAGTACTATGTAAAAAACAGTTGGATTTGCAATATATAAACAAGCTAACAATGAATATTTATATGTATACTATAGCTTTAAGAGGTAGAATTGCAAATTGCCATAAGAGGGGGCCACAAAGCATGATTCTCTCTCTCTGCTCTGTCCTTTCTGCTGATTCACTGTGACTGAGGTTGTAAGCCCTGTGTGTTCAAAGATAGTTGATGTATTTGTAAGCTATAATGTATGTCTGATATGTAAGACAAAGACAGGCTTGTAATATTATTGCTATATTGAGTCTTATTGACTGACTTGAATGTGTATGACCGGACTGTTTACCTTGACTGTGCTATTTCTAAAAGTAAACACTATTTTATACACTTTAATGTATCTGTCTTGTATTACTAAACAATTACTCCCATGTTTTCCTCTGGTGTGCACTCAAGGGTTCTGCACACTCCTTAACAGATATGGTTAAGGAACCCTGGTCACACAATGCCTAGAATACAGTATTTCAGGTTGACTGTCCATTTTCAGGAGTTTGATCCTGACTGACTCAAGATTGACTCAACTTTCTATCCTTCCAAAGTCAGTAAAATGAGGACCCATATTGTTGCGGGAAATAAACTGAGACTCTAAATTGCCCAGAGAGTCTTGTAAAGCACTATGAAGCAGAATACAAGTATAAGTGCTATTGTTATCTTACACTATGACTAGCCAAACATATTAGTTAGGTTTAACCATAGCGGGAGATATTGCAAAGAAGCCAGTCTCATCACCTCTGCTTCTAGGATTCCGGATGATTAGGGATAGTTGGCGTAGAGATAGTAAGTCCAATGTTGTAGAAGGTGCAGAAGCTGGAACCACAACTTCTAACCAAGAGAACAATGTCCCATGTTAGTCTCCTCCTTTGATGGATTACAGTATTGTTTTTTTATTGTTTTGTTGCTATGTTGTTTTTAATCTTCTTCAGGATTATATAACAGAAGTTAATCAGTGATTTTAATCTCAGAATTGTACTACCGGTCATATGGATTATATAGTTTGAACGGACGTGGCCTTGGATTTTGGAGAAGGTATGAATAAGGTCCATCTTGCAAAATAAAAATGTGGGTGCTTCCTACCTACAGCAGTTTCTGCAAGAGTGCAGATTTCTCAAATCTTTCTCAAAGTGCTACTGTGGATGCTGGGGGCTCCATATTAATTTGGTCTAGTATCAAGAGGAAGACTGTCACAGTTTTGGGGAAGTTTTCAAAACAGAAAAAATGGATCAAAAGGACAAGAAGATGAGGCAATTCCACTGGCAATATTACACTGCTAACCAGAGCATACAAAACATTTGCCAGACCAATCCTCAAATACAGTTCACTGTCTGGAACCCGCACTGCATATCGGACATTAATACAATTGAGAGAATTCAGAAATATTCCACTCCTCTGCTCGCAAAAGAATACCTTATTCCACCAGACTTGAAATTTTGGGCTTAGATAACCTAGAAGAGCCTTCTTTGTGGCTGCCCCGGCCCTCTGGAACCAAATCCCTCCAGAGAGCTGCACCGCCCCCACCCCCCTGGCCTTTCGTAAGGTTTTAAAAATTTGCTGGCAGACCTGGGGACGTTGAGCTTAACATCTTGCTCTGTTGGAGAATATGAGTGCATAGATGAATGGTTGTGAATGCTTGGTTTTTATATCTGAGGTTTTAATATTAGTTTTTAATATTAGTTTTTTTTCTCTGCTACATTATGTGTTGTATTTTATTCTTATTTTGTAAGCCACCCTGAGCCTGCGGAGAAGGGCGACATATAAATCCGACCAAATAAATAAATAAAATTAGAGCTACGTCGCCTTCAATCTGATCTAAATGTAGTTCATAGAATAATCTGCCACAATGTCCTACTTGTCAATGAATACTTCAGCTTCAACCACAACAACACATGTGCACACAATAGATTCACACTCGGTGTGAACTGCTCAAAACCTGACTGCAAAAAATACGACTTCAGCAACTGAGGGATCAATGCCTGGAATTCACTACCGGACTCTGTGGTTCGCCAAACCCCAAAGACTTTAACCTTATACTGTCTACAGTCGACCTCTCCCCTTTTCTAAGAGGTCTGTATGGGGCATGCATAAGCGCACCATTGTGCCTACTGTCCCCGTCCTACTGTCCTATTGTCCAAATTTACCTGTACCTACTTTGTTTTTGTTTGTTTATACCATATCTGTTACGTTGGTTTGACAAATAAAATAAATAAATATATAAATAAATAAACTTTGTATCCTGCTCTTATCCCAGATGAGAAATACCATCTCAACTGTCTCCTGGGACACTTTCCCCAGTTGCCTCCTACAATGAGGCAATATATTTGTGATTTCCATGGTTAAATGCTGATATTGCAGGCTACAAGTTATCTTTGGTCTCTGCTGTTGAGTTCACTTTTGTATAAACCTTTCGCTCCTTTTCCCCAAAAGTATTAATCTTAACTGTTATAAAATCAACCAAAGCCCTTGCGGAATTCTTCTGCCCCGTTCTAAAGCAGAGGGAAGATACGTCATTAATAGTGGTTTTCATCATGAGGCAGCCTATTTTTGGCACTGGGCACGACAGGCTTGGTAACTTAAACAATTGTCCCTTGTAATGCAAACTTATCATTTAATTATGTTCCGAGAGCTGCTTCCGCAATACGACTTTGTAAGTTCATTAGCCACAAAACAGCTTTCCCGCTAATCAAAGTACGGTGGAAAAGAAGATTTTAGCTGTGCTACATATCATCCTACAGTATTCTCGAAAAACCTGCCATGCTTATTTTTTCCCTTCCTCTAAATTGGATAAAAAGTTAAATATTTAATGCAAGCGTGGTAATATGCCAAGCTGATCAGGCACTGGAACACAGCGAGTTTAGTGCTTGACATAATATGTAAAAAGGACATGTCGGATTCTCAAGAATTACATTTTAACCATTTCAGTGGTAGTAAATATTTCCTTTTCTGCTCACGGATGAGTAAGGGTTTTAATTCAAGTAGTCCTTGTCAGAGGCGGGCTTAACATTTTGTAGCAAGGGATTCTCTGCCCGGTTGCTGGGTGGGCGTGGCCATGGTGGGCGTGCCAAGTCAGCTTCCTGCACCTCGGTGGGATCAGTACTATACAGTGGTACCTCTACCTAAGAACGCCTCTACTTACAAACTTTATTTTATTTATTTATTTATTTTGTCCAATGCATGGGGAAAAGGAATCCTCAATCTGAGTATTGTATTGGCAGTTCTGTGTTAGCAAAAACTTCAAAAGAAAAGGATTTAGGGGTAGTGATTTCTGACAGTCTCAAAATGGGTGAACAGTGCAGTCAGGCGATAGGGAAAGCAAGTAGGATGCTTGGCTGCATAGCTAGAGGTATAACAAGCAGGAAGAGGGAGATTATGATCCCGCTATATAGAATGCTGGTGAGACCACATTTGGAATACTGTGTTCAGTTCTGGAGACCTCACCTACAAAAAGATATTGACAAAATTGAACGGGTCCAAAGACGGGCTACAAGAATGGTGGAAGGTCTTAAGCATAAAACGTATCAGGAAAGACTTAATGAACTCAATCTGTATAGTCTGGAGGACAGAAGGAAAAGGGGGGACATGATCGAAACATTTAAATATATTAAAGGGTTAAATATGGTCCAGGAGGGAAGTGTTTTTAATAGGAAAGTGAACACAAGAACAAGGGGACACAATCTGAAGTTAGTTGGGGGTAAGATCAAAAGCAACATGAGAAAATATTATTTTACTGAAAGAGTAGTAGATCCTTGGAACAAACTTCCAGCAGACGTGGTAGATAAATCCACAGTAACTGAATTTAAACATGCCTGGGGTAAACATATATCCATCCTAAGATAAAATACAGAAAATAGTTTAAGGGCAGACTAGATGGACCATGGGGTCTTTTTCTGCCGTCAGACTTCTATGTTTCATAATACACATTGAAGAGAATAGATATGTAGTAATATAAATGAAGAAAAGGAAAGAAGAAGAGATATAAAAGTATAGGAGATCATATATGAAATGAAGAAAAGATAAATGAGATAAGGAGAGACAATTGGACAGGGGACGGAAGGCTCACTGATGCACTTATGTACGCCCCTTACTGACCTCTTAGGAACCTGGAGAGGTCAATCGTGGATAGCCTAAGGGAAAAATGTTGGGGGTTAGGGATTGACACTACTGAGTCAGGTAATGAGTTCCATGCTTCGACAACTTGGTTGCTGAAGTCATATTTTTTGCAGTCTAGCTTGGAGCAGTTAATATTAAGTTTGAATCTGTTGCGTGCTCTTGTGTTGTTGCGATTGAAGCTGAAGTAGTCATTGACAGGTAGAATGTTGCAGCATATGATCTTGTGGGAAATACTTAGATCGTGTTTTAGGCGTTGTAGTTCTAAGCTTTCTAGACCTAGGATTGATTGTCTGCTTTCGTAGGGTATTCTGTTTCGATTGGAGGAGTGAAGGGCTCTTCTGGTGAAGTATCTTTGGACATTTTCAAGGGTGTTGATGTCCGAGATGTGGTATGGGTTCCAGACAGATGAACTGTATTCAAGAATGGGTCTGTCAAAAGTTTTGTAGGCTCTGGTGAGTAGTGTGAGATTGCCGGAGCAGAAGCTGCGTAGGATAGACTTTTCTAGATAAGACCCCGGTGGTGCTGAAGAAAACTCCTGCGAATCCCTTGGACTGCAAGGCGATCAAACAGATGTCCAAGTGCCGCCGCTATGTTGGTTGAGGCAGGCAGGATTCCCTAGGGTACCATTTGTTGGGAATCAAAGGAAAGGGAGGGTTTGCCTTCTCTTTCTGCTCAAGATCCCCACTGTGTGATACAGAATGCTGGACTCGATGGGCTTTGACCCGATTCAGCACAGCTCTTCTTATGTTCTTAAAGGGTCAGTCCTAGAGGAGATCAATCCTGACTGTTCTTTAGAAGGCCAGATCCTGAAGATGAAACTCAAATACTTTGGCCACCTAATGAGTGTTATGTCTGGGTCACTCCGGAAGCTATGCCCAACCCAAAAAGATAAGCCAGACACACCGGTTGAATCCAAACACAGTTTTATAATGGTAAAGAGAAAAGAATCCAACAGAAAATGTCCTTACAGGTCAGGAATGCACTGGAACTCCAAAAGAAACACGAAAGCAATTGTTCATACAGAAATACAGGATCATTAATGCCAAACGAGGCTGTTGAGCTAATAGACACAAACCTCCCACCGGTCTTCAAGACTGCTGGGCCACGAGCCAGGAACAAAAACGCTGAGAGAAAATGCAGATAACACCAACTCCACTTTGATAACACTCCACGCTGCCGAAAGAGTTCGCATGCCTTATAAACCCTTCCCTGCTAATGAGGACCACACCCAACCCCCAGGTGCTCCTCACTCAGCGTTGATAATATCTATGCAGTTGAGTTCTCCTTTGATCTCTGCGTCTCTGCCGCATACTAATGATAGTTTGTGCTTCGTCATCCAGGGACTCCAAGGAATCCAGAGAATCCAAGCTACTTGCTTGAGATAGCCCTTCCCCAGGGCTCCCAGGCCTTGCTTCATCGTCACTTTCTTGACTGCTGTCTCCACTGTCTGGCTGCAAAAAACTCTCCCCTCCACTCTCAGACTCCCCTGGCCATGGAGCCAGCAAAGACACAGCTGGTCTTTGATCTGGCTCAGGCTGAACCACAACAATGAGAAGGAAGAACTTGCTGGAGAAGAGCCTAATGCTGGGACAGATTGAAGGCAAAAGAAGAAGGGGGCGACAGAGAATGAGGTGGCTGGATAGAGTCACTGAAGCAGTTGGCCTGAACTTAAGTGGGCTTCGGGAGATGATAGAAGACAGGAAGGTTGTCCATAGGATTGCGATGGATCAGACATGTCTTCATGACTAACAACAACAAAAAAACCACTGCTTAGAACATCATACTTCAATACCACGCTTCCTTGTAAGGAAGGCATTAATTCTCCTGAGCTAAGTTCTAACCATAAATTTTATAGTAATGCAAGGAATAGGATCTAAGGTTTGTGGTCTCTCATTCTCTGAAATCGACATGCTATTGTTGACAAACAAAATATCCTTTTTGAACTAATCCAGACCAGACTAATCCTTCAGCAAGGAACCAGTAGTCTTTTAATTGTTGTTATACCATAACCTTTGATCATTGTCCATGGGAATTTAAAATAAAAGAGTCTATCATTGACCAATGGGGTTGCAGTTGGGTTTGAAGACTTGTCAAGAGAGAAGCTCCTTCCTCATATCAACTGGATTAAAGCTATCATTTAGCATTTTTATTCCTTTGGAGTGGCATATTTTTCAAAAAGGAAAATATGGGGATTTCTTAGCCACTCTCTAGAATAGTGGAATGTCTGCTAGCTGTCATGTAAGTATCATCTTAGGTTTTTGCAGGAGTCACATCTGCTTATCTGTCTTCCACTGACTCAAGAGACTGTGTCCCCTTCATCTCAGTGCCTAAGTCAGTGTTGGAGATTGACATATGTGTCACTCCCAGACTTACCTCTTGACAACATGATCTGCTCAAGACTCACTCTTTGGGCGGCTTGGAGAGAATGGATTGACTTTTTTTTTACATGGGTGCCTGCATATCGAATTGACTTTTGATCTGCTGCCAAAACCTGGTGACATTCCATCTGCCTCCTCCACAACTTCCTTTATAAAATAGATTAGAAATGTGACCTTGATTAGAGCAATTCTCCACCGACATGAATCTAAGCATCGGTACAGGTTTTAGAGCAAGAGAAGAGGAAACTGTGGTTTGTTGATGGCCATGCTGGCTTAGTGCTGCTGATAGGTGTAATTTGGGAACATCTGGATGGCTACAAATGTTCCTCGCCTAAGAATCTTCATGGATATTTGAAAGAAGTAATGAAGATGTTGCGAAAACTAGTGATGGACTACATTCTAGTGAATTCAGTTTGAGGTACTGGAACTCCAAAACAGTCTATCTCAGGGGCAGGCAAAGTTGGCCCTTCTATGACTTGTGGACTTCAACTCCCAGAATTCCTCAGCAAATTATGCTAGCTCAGGAATTCTGGGAGTTGAAGTCCACATGTCAGGTTTGCCTACCCCTGGTCTATCTGAATGGCCTCCATTCTATACAGCCAAAGCTATATCATAGAGTAGTTGGCATCATCAAGAGAAATGGAGGAGTGAACATGGATATCCGTGTCTCTGTGTTTGGGACTATAGAGTCAAGTACTTTCTCAAATCTGCATCATCTCCAGAAGGATTAGTACAGAAGGAGAGATGGAGGCTTATTTCATGTTTATCTAATGAAGCTTTGTTCCAATGGAAAAAAGGTTGGGTTTAAGGTACCATTTCCTGAGATGATGATGATGATGATGATAATAATAACAACAATAACAATAATAAAAACAGCAACAACAGAATTGGAAGGGACCTTGGAGGTCTTTTAATCCAACTCCCTGCTTATGTAGGAAACCCTACATTACTTCAGACAGATGGTCATCCAACATCTTCTTTAAAACTTCCAGTGTTGGAGCATTCACAACTTCTGGAGGCAAGCTGTTCCAATGATTAATTGTTTTGTGAGGAAATTTCTCCTTAGTTCTAAGTTACTTCTCTCTTTGTTTGGTTTCCACCCATTGCTTCTTGTTCTACCCTTAGGTGCTTTGGAGAATAGTTTGACTCCCTCTTCTTTGTGGCAGCCCCTGAGATATTTGAAGACTGCTATCATGTCTCCCCTGGTCCTTCTTTTCATTAAATGAGCCATGCCCAATTCCTGCAACCATTTTTCATATGTTTTAGCCTCCAGTCCCCTAATCATCTTTGTCGCTCTTCTCTGCACTCTTTCTAGAGTCTCAACATCCTTTTTGCATCATGGCAACCAAAACTGATTGCAGTATTTCAAGTGTGGCCTTACCAAGGCATTATCGAGTAGTATCAACACTTCACGTGATCTTGATTCTATCCCTCTGTTGATGCAGCCTAGAACTGTGTTGGCTTTTTGGCAGCTGCTGCACACTGCTGACTGATATTTAAATGGTTGTCCAGATGCTTTATTATTGTGAGAAAAAAGGGGGAGAAGGCAAATCACATGTGTTTTCAAACTGTTTAGATTCATAACTTCATCCTAACATAAGGAGACTTTTTAATGTACATCTTTCATAATATGATTTGCCTTCAAATGTCCTTTTTATGGAGAGGGGCGGCATACAAATCTAATATATTATTATTATTATTATTATTATTATTATTATTATTATTATTATTATTTCCATACTTTTTTTCCTTTGATAGGTGAAAATTCCTTGTGCAATTTTTTTTAAAGTCATACATTGCCGACACAATCTCAAGTTCTAACTATTCCTCTCTGCATAAAACCTCTTTTTTTATATATTAAATTCTATTATACAGCATCAGTCATGAGGTGAATGAAGACACTCAGGGAAAGGTTAAAGAAGGTGAAAGAGGAAGTAAGGAGGGATGAAGAGAAGGAAAGACAGAGAGAGAGGAGGAATGAGGGGAAAGTAGGTAGGAGGTGGAGATAGAGAAAAAAGAAGGGGAGTGTGGGAAAGATTAATAAAAGGGATAGACTGATGTTGGTTCTTGGAATTAAGACATGTAACTTTAATTGAGGGGAAAATTATATATGATGGTTTGTAATACTGGAAGGTATATACGTGTAATTTTTAAGTGTGAAGTGGAGAAAATTTTTCAAAACACCCCACTTCTTTTCCCCTTCCAGATATACATTTGTGGGTATTACTTTCATGCTCTCTATTTTAATGTCTAGTAGGAACAGAATGCTAAACAGAGAAGAAGAAGAAGAAGAAGAAGAAGAAGAAGAAGAAGAAGAAGAAGAAGAAGAAGAAGAAGAAGAAGAAGAAAGGAAGTGGAGACGAGATCCATTTTTTTAGAGTAACAGGAAAGTAAGTAATGTTTCCTTGTTTCTGACTGTCAGTTATGGTCAAATAACTGTCATAAATCCCCGAAACTTACTACCGTCCCAGGTTTGTTTCTAATTACGTAATTACGGAAAGAATAAGTGCAAATGCATTCGAAGTCAGACAATTTGTTTCAAAGAGTCCAGCACTGTCACAAGGAATAAAGGCAAGGCAAGAATCAGGAGTGATGTTGCGTGCTTTCTTTGGGTGGTAAAGCACAGAGAGTCTGTAAATGTCAGTACGTTTATATATTTGTCACGGGGCTCGTGGCTGAATGTAACATTTCCAGGCTCAGTAAAAGTTAGAAAGCTGTGGAAGTTATAAAGTCTCTCTCTCTTCCTCTCTCTCTCTCCATCCCTCCCCCCTCTTTCTTTCTCTCTGAAAATTTGAACAGATATGATACAGAAGGTTAAAGAGTTACTGCCTTATAAGCAAACTGCCCAGGTTCAAATCCCAGTAAGGGTATGGCTAGCTGATGAGAGCTAAATACCTTGCAATAGATCTATACTAGTCTCCCTTCATTTTCATTATCAGCAAAAATGTGTTACACATATAGAAAATAGTTTGCCTGGGTGGCTGAGAGGCAAAAAGGAAGCAGTATGCTCCCTCGTATATTTGGGGATACCAGGGTGATTTGACAGAAAAAAACATACGTACTTACCTACCTACTTACCTACCTACACAATTACACACACACATATATATACATATATACATATGTGTGATTTTTTTTGTTAAGTCACCCTGGTATATGGAAGGAGCATCACAGCTTCCTTTTTGTCTCTCAGGTCCCAGGTTCAAATCCCAGTAAGGTTGTGGCTACTTGATGAAGGCAAATAAGCCTGAAATAGATCTATAGTAGTCTCCCTTCCTTTTCATTACCAGCAAAATATGTTGCATATATACATACATACATACATAAATACATACACATAGACTGTATAGATACATACATACATGCACATGCACACACATATATATTATATATATACACACACAATGTATATATACATATATACACATATATGCACACACACATATGTATATACTGTACATCCTTTCCCACGCACAGCTTAAAAGTCCAGAGTACTTGCTTTTGTCATTAGCATGGGAAAGGAAGGATCAGGATCGCAACAGGAGGAAAAGGATTAAATCCATCTATTCTCTCCTCCCACCCACCCATTAAGACCCCAATTGAGAATGAATCTTTGTTTAATAGTGAAGGGAGGGGGGAAAACAGGGAAAGAGAAACCAGCTACCTACCCTATCAAAGATCATGGATACTCCCCAAAATCGATCACACCGCAGAATGTGAAAATAAGAATACTCTAACCCAGGTTTCCCTCAACCTTTTGGACCTCAGGGATCACCAAATTCATAATTTTAAGTCCCACAGGCCATTAAAATGAATTTTTTAAAAAGATAAATACATTTGTAAAATAATGATCAGAGAACTTCCATTTTATTCATATGAAAAGCACCTATTTAATATTACAAAATTATAAATGCTTATTTAATTATAACAAAATCATTAATGCTTACTTAACCGTAACAAACCGTTTAAAGGTTGTTTTAATTGTAACCAAATTATTAAAGTTAGTGTAATTATTACAAAATAATTGAAGCTTATTTGACAGTGGTTTGCTGATATTGTTGGGAAAGTCAGTCCCATATTCCAGAACTGTAACTGTAGTCCCTCCCCTCCCTTCCCTTCCCCTCCCCTCTCCCTGTCTTTCCTCTTCCTTTCCTTCTTTTCCTTTCCTTCTTCCCTTTTCTTTTCTTCCTTTCCTTTCTTCTTCTTCTTTTTCTTCTTTCTTTTCCTTCTTTCCTTTCCTTCTTTCTTTCCTTTCCCTTCTTTCCTCTCCTTTCCTTTTCTCTTATTTCCTTCTTTCATCTCCTTTCCTTTTCTATTTTTTCTATCTTCCTTCCCTTCCCTTTTTTCCTTTCTTTTCATTTTCCTGCACCTAAGTGGAGGAGCTGCAACAGGCCAGTCCTGTGAGTGTGACTACTATAGCTCTGGAATGTGGGACCAGCCCTGGTGGGGCTGGAAATCTTTGATCTCTGATGCTTCACTACAGCTGAGAGAATTACTTCAGCCAGGCTCAAGAGATAAAGGTTTGCAGGGGGCCACATCAGAGATCAGAGATTTCTGGTCCCAAACTCCAGGGCTGTAGCAGCAGTGAAGGGCTGCAAATATTTTCACTACCACACTGTGGGCGTGGCTTATTTTGTGGGTGTGGCTTGCTAGCCATGTGACCAGGTGGGAGTGGCTTGACGATAATGTGAACCGAGGGTGGCTTAAAGGTCATATGACTGGCTTAAAGGTGGCCAACTTGATGTCACTCACGTCCAGGGTTTGGGTTAGGGTGCCTGGCCTCTCCTTGCCTCAAAGAGATACAATTTCCCTATTTACTATTACTGAACATCTAAAATATACTATTTAATTCTATGGATATATATGCCCTATGTGTACATCAGAGGTGGGATACTGCCCGGGCAGGGAGGAACGCAGTGGGGTGGCAAAAATGGAGCTCCACCCCAGAGCACCCAATTTGCACTGAAATATGTTTTTAAAAATGCAGGGCGTCCTGCATAAGTGACGCCCACAGTGTGGTAGTAAAAATTTTGGTAGCCCTTCACTGGTGTATATACATATTACACACAGGCACACAGAAATAATAATAATAATAATAATAATAATAATAATAATAATAATAATAATAATTTATTAGATTTGTATGCCGCCCCTCTCCGAAGACTCGGGGCGGCTCACAACAAACGATAAAACAATATATATAGGCACAAATCTAATATTAAGAAAAATATACATTATCTACTATATAAACTGTATGTACACACACACAGCTCTTCTAAAATTATACACATTCAACCTCATTTACTGTGATAGGAAAAACATACCCAGAGCCCAGAATTTCTCTACCGGTTCTGCGTACCTGACCGTACCCGTAGGAGCCCATCACTTTAGCAGTCACACTCACAGGAGTGGCTCATTGCATCTCCTCCATCGGGTCCACTGTCAGCTACAGATGCTAGCTCAGCCCACTGCAAATTTGTCCTTTGAGGAACACTCGCTGAAGTGGTGTGGGAAACTTCAGCCAGGCTCCTTGAGAGATGAGAGTCTTCCGGGGGCTTTCTCTTGGGCCTCCCACCTGGAGGCCTTGCAGAAGGAGAGACGTGGGCCCTGAAAGGCAGCTGAACCTTCCCCGCCCCACCCCAGAAGCCATTTAGCTGAGCGCGGGGAATTCTTGGTCTTGCCATCCTGATCCATCTCATGTGGTTTGCACTACAATAATCAAGGTGAGGTTTGCGCTCGGTCTTAAAAGTGGGGGCTGGCATGTGGGCAGGATGATGTTGGGTGGTGCAGCCTTGTGTTTCTGTGTGCGGACTGGATTAATTGTTTTGGACATATTTGGCCAGGAGCCAAGATTACTCCACCAACCACCAAACTTTTCTCACAGACCACCAGTGGTTGATGACCTGTACTCTAGTTCAGTGTTTCCCAACCTTGGCAACTTGAAGATACAGTATTTAGACTTCAACTTCCAGAATGCCCCAGACAGCAAATGCTGGCTGGGGAATTCTGTGAGCTGAAGTCCAGATATCTTCAAGTTGCTAAGATTGGGAAACACTGCTCTAGCTGGTGCCATCAGTTGGGTTGGGACTACAATTCCCATCACCTTGCCCAGTGATGTATGAGTTAGGGATGATGGGAATAGTTGTCCTAGCCCAGGGGTAGGCAAAGTTGGCTCTTCTATGACAAGTGGACTTCAACTCCCAGAATTCCTGAGCTAGCATGATTGGCTCAGGAATTCTGGGTGATGAAGCCCACTTGTCATAGAAGAGCCAACTTTGCCTACCCCTGTCCTAGCCCTTTAGGAGCAAAACCACCATGGCATTATTATGATTGATGAATGCTAACTCATGCAAGCAACACAAGAAGAGTGTTTGTTGATGTTTTGTAGATAACCCTCTATCATCATTTTTATTGATGTACAGCATCACTTTAAAAGAGTCACTTGCAAATAATTGTGGTGCAAAATGAAAAAAAAAATGCTATGAATTGCACACACACACTCTCTCTGTCACATCAAACCCCCCAAGATGTTTTGCCTGGTATCAATTATGCTAAATTGTAGTGCAACCTTAAAAAAACCCACACCCCTTGTTATTTTTGCTTGTTTTTAAATACCCACTTTTAATGTGTTGTACTGATGACGTTTAGTAATTACCATTTTTCCCCCCCAACGATTATTTAGCTTCACTGCCATTTGAATCTGGCTTGAGCTGCTCTCTGCAGTTTTATTCTTTCAGTGTAGTTTACGATGTTTTATATTTTACGATGTTTTAATCCGGGAAGCCTCCTGGCGGATTTTTGTACAATATTGAAAGGTGGGACATCAATCTTCCAAATGTTAAATGATGGAAGCTCGTACTTTTCCACCCTTCAATTCCAATCCACCACCATGACACATTCCTTCCTGATCCACTACCGTGCTGGCAAACGTCTGCCTCTCCTACCCCACCCACTCTACCCCCTCCCCAATTTCTGATCAAGTGCTTTGTAAATTTTGTTATTTCTGTGATGATAATAAATCATTATAGCCTTAAACACTTCCCCAGTGCAGAGACTCAGTCATGAATTATCTTGTCATCCTGACCAAAACATTCTCCAAAAAAGCTTGACAAGTGCTAAAATCCAGAACATGAAACCATGTGTTGTTTTGAAAGCACGATTCAGAAATGTCAATTAATTAGATTAAGAGGCTACTTTTAGCTTTCCTCGTGGATGCCAAATAACCCTTAAAATATGCATTTGCTGTGAAAGTCTACCTCGGTAGCTCAGTCGTTCTCTTGGCAAAATGAAGACAATGGGACTGACTGAAGAGAAGGAATTATTACATCTGCCACTCAGTTTCAGAGAAACATTCTTCCTGTTTTCACAAATTCACAAGCAAGACAAATTCTGCCGGGTTTGAATTCAGGAAGATTCTCCCCCTGCAAAAATTGGATTCAGATTGGCAAATGAAAGCCAAATCACAATTGCAAATTTGTAGACCTAAAATAAGACTTATTGTCTGAATTTATGTTAAAGAAGAAGCAGGGATCAGTAGGAGAAAACAGAGCACAATGAAGTCTATTTTAATCTCCTCCTCACGTGGTCCTGAAATCGTTTATCTGTAAATAATCCAGCCTCACTATTTGCCTCCCCTATCAACAATTTCTGTACTTTTAATATTTGCTTTTGAAGGTGACCACTGGCTTTAATAGCCAAGTTATTTGTGTAAAATAATATCCCACCCTTCTTCTCCCCAATCCCTTACAAATCACTGCAGCTCATGTTCGCAACATGTCTTTCCAATTAAGTTAAAATAAACGCAACTTTCAAATTAATGCAAATCAAATGGGTAGATTAAATCTAGGAACATTGGACAGACAAAGACAGTTGGGTGGTGACAGAAAATTGTAATATTAGAGAATATTAATAAAAGAGGAAGATGTGAATTTTATATTTTATATGCTGCATGGGTTTATGTGTATACAACTGCTGGCAAACTGATGCTTTGAAATTAATCTATAAATTCTGCTACTAGAATTATCCGGCAATCAAACCTTTTATGATGTAGAGCATCCTAAAATTTGATGCAGTGTCTGCTATCAATCAATAGTTGCTTTCAACCAATAGTTTTATTTGAATTTGGGTTAGGCTTCTAACATCAAATGATGGAGCTTTGGAAAACTTCAGGTCATTTGTTTAGACAAATACGTCAGTTTAGAATCAGATGAACCTGTGCAGAACAATAATCTACACTGCGATCTAAATTTTACAGAATTAAGTGATACAATCTGCAGGAAATAGAAGGTACATTGGGCAAAAATCCATATGGCTAGGAAAAAGATATGCCATATATAGTATTTCACTATATGCGCCAGTAGAGGCTAAACCAATTTTGTTGTATATATGATATATAATGACAATGAAGGCTATTTATTGTTATTATAGAAACATGGAAGATTGACGGCAGAAAAAGACCTCATGGTCCATCTAGCCTGCCCTTATACTATTTCCTGTATTTTATCTTAGGATGGATAGATGTTTATCCCAGGCATGTTTAAATTCAGTTACTGTGGATTTACCAACCACGTCTGCTGGAAGTTTGTTCCAAGCATCTACTACTCTTTCAGTAAAATAACATTTTCTCACGTTGCTTCTGATCTTTCCCATTATCATAATTGTTGTTGTTGTTGTTGTTGTTGTTATTATTATTATTATTATTATTATTATTATTATTATTATTATTATTTCCTTATGGGAAAAATGTTTGCAGGAGTGCATTCCTGCTGAGGAAACTGCAAACCAATTTCTGAAAAAAGTCCTAAATTGCTGGGCTGATCAGAACGTGCAGCTGAAAAGATAAGAATTTCAGCAAAAAAAAAATGAAAATAATAAATCACTCACCCTTTGCAAAATTCAGAGGGAGGCAGAGGGAATGACTTCCCCTGTCTTCATTTACTGGAGATTTCAAAAATCCATCACATCAGTGGTATGTTTAAAATTTCCCCACAATACCCAACACTGAAGGGCATTTTTCAAAGAAAAATTGCCTCGCCTAGTGGGGAAGCATCATTTTTATAGCTAATACCATTTTTCCCCCAAATGCCCTGCAGAACAGGACAATGTAGTCATGCTAAATTGATAGCAATCCATCCAACAAAGCTTCAATAGCTAAATGAGTCCCCCCCAGCAGCAGGAATTAGCCTATGTCCCTGAAAACAGCTGCAATGACTTCACCACTTCTTTATCTAATGTACGGGACCTTGACAGAAATCAGTTTACATTTATTTCCCGGCTGTTGATTTAAATCATAGAACTCAGTAAGAAAACAAAAAAGTTCTAGATAGTTATATGGAAAGTCACCAATCTACTTTGTTTTGGAAAGTTCCTGGACTGTCATCTGAATTGTAATTTACTTTTTAAACAATTAAAATGTAGAGACAGAAAAGAGCCGGGGTGAATCAGTGGTTAGAGTGCAGCACTGCAGGCTACTTCAGTTAACTGTAGTTCAGCAGTTCAAATCCCACCACCGGCTCAAGGTTGACTCAGCCTTCCATCCTTCCAAGGTGGGTAAAATGAGGACCCAAATTGTTGGGGGAAAGAGGCTGACTCTGTAAACCGCTTAGAGAGGGCTGTAAAAGCACTATGAAGAGGTATATAAGTCTAAATGCTATTGCTGTTGCTAAAAATCTAGTCCTTTGTTATTGCTTTTCCTCCTAGGATCCATCAGGATTCTCCAATAACTTAGCAGAATTTTTAGCCCATGTAAAAAACATTATTTACTTTGAAATTTTTATGGAGATTCTTAGTCATCCAGGTCATGATTGTCCCAAATATGGTTTTTCAAAAGGCAACAGGACTCACCCCACCCCACCCCACCCCCTTGGAGATATTTTACTTCTCATCCAAGAAACTTTTTCAATTCAGTTTTTCAGGACTGAAGAAGCTTTTTGGATGAGCAGTGAAACGGCTTCAAGGGAAATAACGTATTTTTCAGACTATAAGATGCACCTTAGTTTTTGGTGAGCAAAATAAGAAAAAAAAATTCTTCCTACCAGCATCCATCTGGCGAGTGTCCTTAGCAAACAGCCTGGAACATTGGCCGTGCAAAGCCCCATTTGAGAGGCTGTTTTTAACCTTGCAAAACTCTGTTTCAGAGGGTGTTTTTCAGCCTTGCAAAACTCTGTTTTAGAGAATGGTTTTAGCCTTGCAAAGCTCCATCCATCTGCCGTGTGTCCTTAGCAAACAGCCTGGAACAGGTATATTAGCCGTGCAAAGCTCCATTTCAAAGGCTGTTTTTTCAGCCTTGCAAAGTTCCGTTTCAGAGGCTGTTTTCAGCCTCCAAAATTTCCATTTTAGAGGCTGGGCGGGGCTACACTCAGTGTAGAAGACACATCCAGATTTTCACCCTCTTTTAGGGGGAAAGGTGCATTTTATACTCCAAAAAATGTAGGTACAGAGAAAGTCCACTGGATTACTTTGGGATGCTCGATTCTATGTATTCTAATCTGTTCTGCATATATTTATAAATAATTGATGCTTTGAATCCAGACGGAACTATTCAGCATTCTGCTGAAAAATATTGACTGTGTCAGATTTACATATAATCCATTGAGTCTATTATTTGATTGCAGAATGGGAATCCTGGGATCTATGAGGTCAACTAAACAACCTAGGCTATCTCTCCTCCCTTCCTCCCTTCTCTTGGATTCTTATGTTCTAATGCTCACCAAGCTCCTAGCATTTCCACAGTGGCTAACAAAGGATTTCAAACAGTAATACAAATAGTAGAAAACATGTAAAAATAAATACAATAGTTCCCAAAGTTGAAAATGCTGGGGAAAGTGATGATAGCTAAGTTGGCATCAAATAAGCCCGTTTAGATAGGCATTTAAATGATACAGTGCTACCATTGCAGAGGCCCTCTCTCTGTTTGAGATACAGCTTATAACTGATGGTAAAAGCTGTGTACTGTAGAAATAAGACATCCAGCAGATGTCTGAATCCTATTCCACACAGAGCTATGGAACCTGGCAATAAATAGAGAGGACACTTGATATGTCTTTGGTACATCTAGGCTTGTAGATGCTGGATAAAACTCCATGGCCTGCATTGGCTGCCAATTGGTTTCCGGACACAATTCAAAGTGTTGCTAATGATCTCTAAAGCCCTACATGGCATTAGGCCAGATTATTTGCAGGACCGCCTTCTGCTGTATGGGTCCCAGTGACCGGTTAGGTCCCTTCTCCAGGTCCTGTCAGCTAGACAGTGTCGCTTGGCAGAGCCTAGGGGAAGAGCCTTCTCTGTGGGGGCTCCAGCCTTCTGGAATCAGCTCCACACAGAGATTTGCACTGCCCGCACCCTCCTCTCCTTCCACAAGAGTCTTAAGACTCATTTGTGCCACCAGGCTTGGGGCCATTAGATCTTAGCCACCTGCCTGAAGAATGTTATGTATGGTTGTTGTCTGAATGGGTATGATTGATTTTTAACATAATTGGGGATTTTAGATCAGTTTTCCTAGTTTTAATTAATTGGATTTAGCTGCTGTATTTCATTGTTTTCTTTTATATGTTGTAAGCCACTCCGAGCCCTCAAAGAGGGGCGCCATACAAATCCAATAAATAAACAAACAAGCAAACAAATAAGTATGTAAGTAAGTAAGTAAGTAAGTAAATAAATAAACACACAAATAATATCGTTCGACAAAATTGGACCTTCAAAGAATTGCATGCAAAAAACCCAAGGTGCTAACTGCACACTATAATTGCGCTCCTAGAATCAAAGAGATGATTAATAGATCTGCCAAAAGCAGAGCAATCAATGAGAGTCACTGAATGGATTACTGCTCCATTTCAGTGGTAACTCTCAAAAGGTAGCCATATGGTAGCTATCCTTTTTTTATTTAAAACAGGCATTTGTTTTTTTTTTAAAAAAAAATATTGAACCATAAATATGGACTGATACAGAAACTCTGCAATCCAGTGGCCTACCATTATTTTTAAAGGAAGAAAAATGAAATTTGGGCAGAGATGATGCTTATGTCTTTAAAAACAACAACAGGTTGATCTACTTGCAGTAGAACTGGGGGAAAAAACTCAATTAGGAACAGCAATGGCTGGGAAACATTGCATGGTATATAATCTACTATAAGAACCAGACAGACAAGTAAACTCCCACTCAAATTTACTATCTGCCAATTGGATCACTTTCCTGGGCTTGGAAAACTGTTTAATTTTAGCCAATCTTTATAATTGGGAACAATAATACTGACTTCCTTTACTGGGTTGCTGGACAAGTGTCTAAGAGAAAGTAATTTGATAATTGCCATGTTTTGTCTGTAGAGCAAGCCATCCACAGCCATCTGGAATCCCTCCCTCATTTGTTTTTTTGAATTCCAACAACGAAGCTTCTCAAGGAACATCCAAAAATGCATGAGAGGTTGTGTTAAAAGAAGAGAATAGTGAAAATATTGGGCAGGGGAATCAACACACAAAAAAATGCTCTTGCAAAGCTAGAACCCAGCTAGAACATTTTTTAAAAGATGCCCCACATCTTTTCTTTAATGTGATCCTTATGATGGGAAACAATTGTCTAAAAATTAGGTTGAACTTCTTGTCTGCCCCTCTGAAGATGTCTGAGCTGGGTATCAAGTAGTATCAATTGTGTAATGGGTTATGAGGATACTGTTAAAAGCATGGGAGAAAACGTAGTCAAAAAGGCTGTAGGCATGTCAGCAGAGAGCTGATTTCATAAATGCAACATGTATACAGGAATCTGGGATGAAAGATATTTTTAAAAATTCCAGCACAATGAACCTGACAATACATGAGGTTTCATAAGGTGAATTTCAAGATTCCGTCTTTACCCTGGACTAGTCTTAGAATTATCCTAGGAAGATCTGCAATTCTTGCTCCATTGGTCTTGCATATCTGCTATCAGGTTGCAAGTTCAAGCCCAGTGAGGGTATGGCTAGCTGATGAGGCCAAAATAAGGCCGAAATAGATTACTATTACTATTCATCTTCCCTATCACCCATCTTCTCCCACTTATGACTGCATGACTGTAACTTTGTTGTGTTTATCCTTACGATTTATATTTATTGTTTCCTAGCATGATATGATTGCTTATTTCTCCCCTATGAGTATCATTAAGTGTTGTACTTTTTGATTCTCGATGAATGTACCTTGTCTTTTTATGTACACTGAAAGCATATGCACCAAAGACAAATTCCCTGTGTGTTTCGGTTGTAGAAACAAGCAGCTGCTGAAAGCAAACATGAAACTAAGTGTATAAAAACAAAAGGCCCATTTGGATATTTTATGTTATTTCAGAAGCAAGATTGAGAATGACACCTCAAAGTAAACAGCACAGCAGAAGGAAAGGAAAGGTAAATTATATTATCTGGTGTTATAGCATTTGGTACTAGGCAAATTCCTTGTGTATCCAATCAGACTTGGCCAATAAAAATTCTCTTCTCTTCTCTTCTCTCCTCTCCTCTCCTCTCCTCTCCTCTCCTCTCCTCTCCTCTCCTCTCCTCTCCTCTCTTCACTTCTCTTTTCTTCTATTCTATTCTAAACTAATACCTGCTCTTACCTATTTACTGTATAATTTCTTACCTCTGTCTATCGATGGAGTTCACCTTGACTTAGTGTCATTGTTAATACCAAGCTTCCCCCTCTAAGAAAAGGTTTAAGTTGGGCACATCCCATAGAGGACTTTGCTGAAACGTTCTTCTAAATTCTAGAAAGGACTTTGAAAGGATTCATTGTGTTCCACTTAAGGATAGAAGAATGTTGATGGGCTTCAGGACCACCCCTAAAGTCTACAATACAGAGAAAGTGTATCCAGAAAGTTGAAACTGTAGGGAAGCCACATTTGGCCTCACGGGGGAAGTTCAGGTTAAATAATTTCTGAACATTTCCATTTTTATAAGAGGGATTTTTAAAACCCTAACAACAACAACAACAACAACAACAACAACAACAACAACAACAACAGAGTTGGAAGGGACCTTGGAGGTCTTCTAGTCCAACACCTGCTTAGGCAGGAAATCGTACACTATTTCAGACAAATGGTTATCCAACATTATCTTTAAAACTTCACAACTTCTGGAGGCAGGCTGTTCCATGGATTAATTGTTCTAATTGTCAGGAAATTTCTCATTGGTTCTAAGTTGCTTCTCTCCTTATTTAGCTTCCACCCATTGCTTCCTGTCCTACGCTCAGGTGCTTTGGAGAACAGCCTGACTCCCTCTTCTTTGTGGCAGCTATCATGTCTCCCCATGTCCTTCTTTTCATTAAACTAGACATACCCAATTTCATTCATCCTGTTTTATTCATCTGTCCAGCATATGTCTCTAGACATTCTGTGATCATTTATAGATTTGGGATAGGAGCTTCCTACGATTCAAAACCAAGCTGATAGAATTCCAACAATTCAATCTAGATGATAGCTAAATAGATGATTGATAGATATTATTATTATTATTATTATTATTATTATTATTATTATTATTATTATTAATTAGATTTGTATGCTGCCCCTCTCCGTAGACTTGGGTGACTCACAACAATAATAAAACAATGTATAACAAATCTAATAATTAAAAGTCACTAAAAAACCCTTATTAAAAAGTAAAATATACACACAAACATACCATGCATAAACTGTATAGGCCCGGGGGAGATGTCTCAATTCCCCCATGCCTGGCAGCAGAGGTGGGTTTTAAGAGTTTACAAAAGACAAGGAGGATGGGGGCAATTCTAATCTCGGGGGGGAGCTGGTTCCAGAGGGTCGGGGCCGCCACAGAGAAGGCTCTTCCCCTGGGTCCCGCCAGAGGACATTGTTTAGTCGATGGGACCCGGAGAAGGCCAACTCTGTGGGACCTAACCGGTTGCTGGGATTCATGCGGCAGAAGGCGGTCTCGGAGATAGATAGATAGATAGATAGATAGATAGATAGATAGATAGAATAGAATAGAATAGAATAGAATAGAATAGAATAGAATAGAATAGAATAGAATAGAATAGAATTCTTTATTGGCCAAGTGTGATTGGACTCACAAGGAATTTGTCTTTGGTGCATATGCTCTCAGAGTACCTAAAATAAAAGATACATTTGTCAAGAATCATGAGGTACAACACTTAATGATTCTCATAGGGTTCAAATAAGCAATCAAGAAACAATTTTAATATAAATTGTAAGGATACAAGCAACAAGTTACTACAATCATAAGGGGGAGGAGATGGGTGATAGGAACAATGAGAAGATTAATAGTATAGTAATAGCCTTAGTGAATAGTTTGACAGTGTTGAGGGAATTATTTGTTTAGCAGAGTGAAGGCGCTCGGGAGAAAAAAATATTCTTGTGTCTAGTTGTCTAGGTGTGCAGGAAGAATCTTTCAAAAGTTCTGGGAAGGAAATCCAAAGCCTGAAATATCAACAATAAAAAAGAGAAGACACCACCATCACCCCTTCCCTCCCCCCCCCCATTTAAAGATCCTAGTCAAAATAGCTCTTCAAGCCCATTTGACTGGGTTGGAGCGCATCACACTGTCACCAACTCACTTTTCATTAGGCTGTTGCTCTCTGTTAGCGTAGCCATGCAGAAGAACTCAAAACACATGCACAAATTAAATCGACATCCAAACTCCACCAATATACAAAGCAATTTAAATGATATTCATTAGAGCGATGACAAGTCCTGATGAGGCTTTCAGGAGCTGAATCCTTCAGCTTTCACCGACTGGGTTTCAGGGGCATTGAGGCGTAACTTACAGCGACTGTACCTCGACTTTCTTTTTTCAAAAAAAAAAAAAAAAGAATGTAAAAGACAGGAGGGGAAAAAGAAGAAGAAGGAGGGGGGGGGGGGAAATTAGCCAAGAACAAAATCACTTCCTGACACACCTACCTTTTTCTCTCATCATCTTTTGCCAAGGTTTGAAATCTTTGGGAATTGCATCTGCCTTGCTTCCGGCTGGAATAAATGGGAATATATGTATCAGTTGCCCTTCCTCCCTTCGTCTCCTATTTTTCCTCCCCCTTGCTCCACCAATGTTCCAATTAAAACAGAATTTCATTTTCCAGTTATTTCCTTTCATTGGGTTGGAAAGATCAGTAACTCGCGATTATGACAGATGTAAAAGGCACTGCCCTATTTATCAATTGTGTTAAGAGAGAGAGAGAGAGAGACTGGATGAGGTGGTTGTACATCTGAATAAGCAGCAAACCACCCTTCCATCAACAAGTCCAATTTAAATCATTTCTCTTTAATGACAGCACTGAAATACACATTAATATTGGCAATGATTATCAACTTAGATAAATGCCAAAATTGAATGAGACACGTACAAACAATGTCGCTTGGCGGGACCCAGAGGAAGAGTCTTCTCTGTGGCGGCCCCGGCCCTCTGGAACCAACTCCCCCCAGAGATTAGAATTGCCCCCACCCTCCTTGCCTTTCGAAAGCTGCTTAAAACCCACCTCTGCCACCAGGCATGGGGGAACTGAGATACACTTCCCCCTAGGCCTTTACAATTTTATGCATGGTATGTCTGTATGTATGATTGGTTTTTATATAATGGGTTTTTAACTGTTTTTAGTATTGGATTTTGTTATATACTGTTTTATTGCTGTTGGGTTTATGGGTTTATGGGTTTATTGGATTTATATGCCGCCCCTCTCCGCAAACTCGGGGCGGCTCACAACAATAATAAAAAAACAGTACAGTACATAATACCAAATCCAATGCCCACCCATCTAGTTGCAATTTAAATTAATAATCTCATAAAAACAGTATATATAAAAAACAGGCACCCCGAGTCTGCGGAGAGGGGCAGCATACAAATCCAACAAACAAACAAACAAACAAACCTTACAGGTTTTATTCCTTGGAAATGGATGGTTTGGAATTTGGTTTGTACCATAAGCCCAGAATATTTGGAGAAAATAATATTTCTCATGCAGAGGAAAAATAAGATCACACACACACACACTACAAAGAAAATACCACAGAGCAGTGGTTCTCAACCTGGGGGTCAGGACCCCTTTGGGGGTCGAGCGACCATTTCACAGGGGGTCATCTAAAACCATGGGAAAAGACAAATTTTCCATGGTGTTGGGAACGAAATGTTCTATTCTGGCCCCTTGGAATATATTTTTACACTCTGACCAATCAGGCGTTTACAGTGGGTGCGTCCCTCTGACCTTCCTGCCAATCAGATTAAAGCTCTGTTGGGAGAATTGGCGCCAGACTTATGGTTGGGGGCCACCACAACACGAGGAACTGTATTAAGGGGTCATGGCATTAGAAAGGTTGAGAACCATTGCCACAGAGGCAACAACCTTCCCTTATTATGTCTTGTACTTCAGTCTTTTCCCAATCAGAAAAGGGAATAAAACAAAGAAGAAGAACACAGGACTAGAAGTGATTCTTGGGGGTCAAACTATTGGCCCAGATCGATCAGTATTGAACTCCATCTGCATAGTCTGGAGGACAGAAGGGAAAGGGGGGACATGATCGAAACATTTAAATATGTTAAAGGGTTAAATAAGGTTCAGGAGGGAAGTGTTTTTAACAGGAAAAGGAACACAAGAACAAGGGGGCACAATGTGAGGTTAGTTGGGGGAAAGATCAGAAGCAACGTGAGAAAATATTATTCTCCCCAGGCATTCAATTGGGCGTGTGAGCGCTCACACATGCACAACAGTGTGTGTGCACACACTTTTGGCATCGGGGGGGGGGGGAGGTATGCCATCACTGTTATAGGTGCTACCCCAATCCAAAGAAATCACTCCTTCCATCACTTTTCACTCCCAGGGTGGTTTTTGAAGAAATGGCTAAATTCAAATCCAGCAACCAGGCAGAAGTATGAAGGAGAAAATACACAAGGGCGAGTCAAAAATGAAGTTTTTGATTAAAAAAATACCTGATCCCCCCCCCTAGTTATAAATGATTATATCATTTGCGTTCTGAAATATTTCGTTATTTACTTTTCAGGTTGGTAGACTCGCAAGGAAAAATTCAAAATGGCTGCCCCCTTAGAGTTGCTTCAGAAATGAAGAGCAGCGATTGAATTTGTTGTTGCTGAGGGGGGAAACCCCTGTGAACATTCACAGAGGATTATGAAATGTATTTGAGGACAATACTTTAGATTATTGGCCCCATGAAAGAGGGTTTGAGAGGCAAACATTGTCCCAGTGATTTTTAAAATTATTTTTTCAGAATGGAAGAGAAAATATAGGAATAATATATCTATGAGATAATTGTTTTCCCCTCCTGCATATGTGCAGAAGCAGTTTTCAGCACTGCACATGCGTCGCCATCTTGGTTTTGGATTTTGGATTTTTTTTGGGGGGGGGGGAGAATTTTTTGGGATATTTTGCCACAGCGTAAGGTAAATTAGAACCCACCCCTTGGATACATACATAGATACATAGATACATTTATTGTTTGTTTGTTTGTTTGTTTGTTTGTTTGTTTGTTTGTTTGTTTGTTTGTTTGTTTGTTTATTCATTCATTCATTCATTCATTCATTCATTCATTTATTTATTAGATTTGTATGCCGCCCCTCTCTGTAGACTCGGGGCGGCTAACAACAATAGTGAAACAACATATAACAAATCTAATATTTAAAATAATTTTAAAAACCCTAATTTTAAAAAACCAAACATTCCATGCATAAATTGTATCACCATCTATCTCCTGTTTATAACACACAAGTCCTTTCAAAACCATGCATAAACACACCAACGTCCCTATCATATCCCTGTCCTAATGTCCCCTTTTGTCTGCATCCATTTCCTGTATTAATAACCATGTTTATACCTACGGTATATCCATTAATGGGCTACCCCCCCAGGTAGTAAGTTTATGCAATATTTATTGAAAATAGGGGGGTTTTTTTATTGTCCTTCCTTCTCTAGTACCTTAGTATGATCCTTAATTACTTTTAAAATAGGAAATCATTAAAAAGTATGTTTTGACCCATAAACGCTTTAATCATTTTAATCATTATCTAGAACTGAACCTTTATGGCAATTAAAAAGAAAATTGAGCTACTTGACTAATCTGTTATCATACTGAACCTTGTGGGTTCAGTACAAAATCTGAAAATGTTACTGTGCTCCTCAACAAATAATACTGTCTATCATTTGTCCCTTTTGTGGCTATTCCAATAATGTGACTTAATCAACAGAGTCCAAGCACCTATTTGCAAATTTATCTTAGCCGGTAAGCCACTCCCACCCAGTCACATGACCTCTAAGCCCCTGGTCACATGATTGTCAAGCCACTCCCACCTGGTCACATGGCTGGCAAGCCATTCCTACCTGGTCACATCAAGTCATAGCCACAAAATAAGCCACGACCAAAGTGTGGCAGTAAAATTTTTGGCAGCCCATCACGGAGTATATCTGTTATCTAATACAAAATAAATAAATACAATAAAAATAAAAGAAGAAGTTTCCACACTCATTTGCATGATTCAGGTGACCCTGAGGACACAGATACACCTTCGAGTGGCCTTATCAACTCTAAAAAAAAAGTGTTTAATGACCAGAGAATATAAATCTTTCCACCAGTCAGAACTGAAGAAGCTCCTTGGCTGAGAAGTGAAATGTCTTCAAGGAAAAACCAAGTCCCGTTGCCTTTTGAAAAAGCACCTTTGGGACTACCTCAGATGATGATGATGATGATGATGATGATGATGATGATGATGATGATGATGATGATAATAATAATAATAATAATAATAATTATTATTATTATTATTATCATCATCATCATCATCATCATCATCATTATTATTATTATTATTATTTATTAGATTTGTATGCCGCTCCTCTCCATAGACTCAGAGATGTCTTCTCGAACATTGATTAATGCTTCCCCTTAGACCCAAACCGTACCATGTTTGCTCACTATAGGAAGGCATTCTTCACCAAGTCAGTAATCCATGAGGATATCCAAACAGCCGGAGAACGGCAACCTTGCCAGCTGAGAATCTAGAAGAAAACAAGATTTTTCCACCTTGGAACATATTCTGAGTTCCAGGCAGTAGTGGGCTGTTTCTCCATCTTCAGGTCATGCTAAATTTTGAAATGCAAAAAAAAAAATTAAAATAAAATGAAACTACAATTTTTACTACAAGTCTTTCTGTTGTGTGACACACTTTCATCCATTTCCTCTTGGAAATGTACCACAGCTTTTGGCAGATCACAAAATACAGAATTAAAAAGCATACATGCAATGTATAGACTTTTATCTAACGAACAATGCTATAAATGTCAAATAATCCCTGCCTTTAACTTAAATTGAATGAAATCATATGCAATTTTCATCCTGTCATTGACTCTCTCTCTCTCTCTCTCTCTCTCTCTCTCTCTCTCTCTGTATGTGTGTGTTTGTGTGTGCGTTTGTGAGTGTGTGTGTGCAAGAATGCACCCTTGGATCTAAAAATGATTTGAAAAAAAATTGTGCCACAGTACTAAAATAAAAACTAATAAATATTCATCTGAAATGTTAGCATTCATATCTTTATCCACCCTCGCCATATTTCGAACATTTAATGAAACATTGATATAAATATGTCATTTTAAAAATATATAAACCCTGTTTTGCCCTGGAATTTTCGAAACAGATTTCTTTCTCTCTTTTTTTTTTTTTGCCTTTTCCTTTTTTTAAAATACTCGGTTATCTGAGTATTTACCAACAAAGATTTTTTTTTAAAGAAAGAGATTAGCCTAATATTATGAATATTACAGTTTTTAAAACAATGCAAAGCTGTCTTCTTCCAGATAGAAAAATTACAATGTAGTTTGCATGATGAAAGCAACGGTATAATTAGAACAGCCAAGTTGCAATTTCTGATGCCAAAAGAAAAAATAATGAAGTTGCCGCAGAGATCACTACATGCAGGATTTCAATTAATTATAGAACCCGGGCTGCTGAAAAGTTAAAGATACGTTTGCAGGAGTTTCGTTTATTTATTTTATTTTATCAAAGCGAGGAGTGTGTGGGTGCCCACGCTAAAATGTTGACTTCATTGAGCCTCTTTTCTTAGATCCAGCCTATTGATTTCTTCTTGAGAAGTGAGCTGTTCAAGCTCCATTTAAGATTTTCATCTTCCCTGTAGCCCTGAGCACATCGGAGTACCATAAATTAGTTAAATTGCACATTTATCACCAATGTTATTTTAAGATACTGTGTAAATTTGATGGCTGCAAGATATACAGTCCGCAGGAACAAGAGGCAACTTGGGTGGGGTTACTCTAGGGTCATCTTCCTGTATTTTTGATTTACTGTGTTTTCCTCAAAACAAGACCTTGTTTCATATATTTTTTAAAAATAATAATAAGCACTTGGCCTTATTTTCAGGGAGGTCTTATTATTTTGGGGCACATGGAGCAAGGTAGGGCTCCTCTTACTGTCTTATGTGATTTCCAGCTCTGTCTCCTTAGCCAGTATCGGATTCCTACCACCAACAGCAGAAATGAAATTTTGTGTGCAGCTGACATGTTCGAGAAAGATTTGGCTTCTGTGCATGTGCAGAAGCAAACAAAAATCACCAAACTCCCACATGCTGTTCCACTGATTAATTGTTCTAACTGTCAGGAAATTTTTCCTTAGTTCTAAGTTACTTCTCTCCTTGTTTAGTTTCCACCCATTGCTTCTTGTTCTACCCTCAGGTGCTTTGGAGAATACAACAGAATAGAATAACAGTTGAAAGGGACCTTGGAGGTCTTCTAGTCCAACCCCCTTCTTAGGCAGGAAAACCTACACTACTTCAGACAAATGGTTATCCAACATCTTATTAAAAACTTCCAGTGTTGGAGCCTTCACAACTTCTGGAGGCAAGCTGTTTCACTGATTAATTGTTCTATTTGTTAAGAAATTTCTCCTTAGTTCTAAGTTGCTTCTTTTCTTGTTTAGTTTCCAACCATTGCTTCTTCATCTATCCTCAGGTGCTTTGGAGAATACTTTGACTCCTTTTTCTTTGTGGCAACCCCTGAGATATTGGTAACACTGCTATCATGTCTCCCCTGGTCCTTCTTAAACTAGCCATGCCCAGTTCTTGCAACTGTTCTTCTTCATGTGAAGATGTTTAATCTAGCCTTAACCTATCCTCTCGCCTTAAACAGAATTTAGTATTCCATTTAGATTGATGCATAAAAATCATAAAGTTCTATACCCTTAAACCAAATATAAACATTAGTCTAAATTGTTCTGATTTTTCTACTTTCGCTGAGGGCAGCTTTCCAGTGTCTTACATTAGCTCAGAACATTCCAGTTTTGGGGATTCAAATTGTTAGAATTCCAGGTTTAGCATGGGCAATTTAGGAATCGGAGGCCAACCTCTTCTAGAGGGAATTGGGTTGGAGGATAATGACTTAAACAGAGCTGCAGTTACAAATAACTCCCAAAGTTGAAGAAAACTCAGAATAAACTGCAGCCTTCTGTATGTGGACACTAACATTAAACAGTGGCTAGAATGTTTCTTTCCTCTTTCCTTTTTTCCTTTTTTCCTTTCCTCCTCCTCCTCTTCCTCCTCCTCCTCCTCCATTTTGCCTAACCTTAACCACCCAAGATCTAGTAAGATAGTCATTTGCATGTGCCAATGAAGATAAAATGAAATCATAAAACTGTAACAATCTGTTCAAAAGCCACTCTGCATCAGGATCTTATTGGCTATTAATCCACACTTGGCAATGTTTGTTTCATCACCAACACTGCTTATAACCTTTGTTCTTTGCACTCAAAGAAAAAGGAGAAGATGTTAACTTCCACTTCATTCAGAAATGGTAGGGAGGTGGGGATAATTGTTTTTATTCAGCCTTTGAATATTTGTCCCTCTGCTTTTTAAATGCTAAAGTTCACAAAAAAAAAAACCTCCAGTGATTTATGTAGAATTTTTTTTCCTGCCAAGCACCTGGCAGGCGGGAAAAAAAAAAAACTTCCCCAAGTTTCCGTCATAAACAGCAAGCGTACAATTTAAATTTAATGTGCTCATTAGTCGTAGCACATTTCAGATATAATTGTGAATGCGACACAACATTATAGCAAAAAAGACAATTTTAATGCGGCTGTAGAAAAAAAAGGTTATGTGAAGAGTCATATCATGGTGCCACATTGTCAACAACAGAACAGGGCACAGAGTGTGCAGTTTGGGGTCTGTGCTGTTTACATGCCAATATTGTACACATAGATTTTTCAGACGGTGTCAGCTGTCAGTTACTTCTGCAAATTAACCGCCAAAAATGGAGATGAACAGAATCACTTAGTGTGCTGGTAACCAAGGGTTACCTTTCATATGCTTAAAGATAAAACTGCAGAGTGAAATCTTGGGAGAATAATTAGAAAGAACAAAACAGAAAGTTACCAACTGGGGAGGAGGGAGGGAGAGAGAAAGAGAGAGAGAAAGAAGAAGAGAAGGAGGGAGGGAGAAGAGAGAGAGAAAGAATGAGACAAAAGGCATTCTAGATATGAAATAACAACCAAGAGTCTTATAAATAACTAAGAAGTTATATCACAGAATGCCTCAAAACTTTTAAGCAAAGTATTACAGTACAAATGTTTAAAAGGCTCTCTTTTTTATCAATGTTTAGGAAATACAGTACAATACTCCTCCTCCAATTCTCCCACCCCCAAATAGATTTAACCCTTTGAGCACTGAGTTGGTTTTGAACTTTCTCTTGAATTAATTATTGTTTAATTTTTTAATTATTATTTGACTAATAAATACCTTTAAAATTTGCCTTGTGCAAAATAGGTCTAATGCACGCCAGTCTGTGGCTTCATTATCAGAATGTTCTTTTTTAAAAAAAGAAAAAAGAAAAAAGTAGCAAATAACTAATAATAAATATGTATAATTTAAACATGAACCTCTATCAATATAGATGTACTGCATAGCAAACAAAACAAAACAATAATCATACTTTGCTTCAAGAATAATGTTTCTGAATACTTTATAAATGCTATCTGTTGTATCTTTCATATAATTTACATTGTTCAGATGTTAAAAGAAAACCCTTTGACCTAGAAAAGAAATATACATTATTATTTTATATATTTATATATATATATTTATATATTTATAGGTACCACTTAGACTCAAGAGCATATTAGGTAGAAAACCCATCATTGATAAAAACATCAAAGAAGAAATGGCATTGTCCACAATCACATTTTTTTCCCATTAGTGGATTCTGAAATCTGTACAATATATACACACACATGTTTCAATGTGAAAATAATATATTTTCAAATTTCAAGATGGGTGCCAGACCGCTGCATAGAGAGAACATATCCAGAGATAGATCTTAGGAACCGGATCTCAGATTGATCTTTTTGATCAAATGCAAAAGTCAAGCTTTCCTAGTGAGATGCTAACCCAACTTTCCACCCATGCAGGAAGTCAAACGGAAAGGTTGATCAGTCTATATTAACTATGGACCTACAAACCTCTGGGGGTTAATTCGGTGGCCAAGTCAGGGTCTCTATGATGTCCGAGGAGAGGCAAGCAGGAAGCAGATTTGGCCAAAGAAAAAGCCGATGTGTTCAGACCCTCTTCAACCCTTTTGTTAAAACCCAGGTTTTAACTTATAGTGGTACCTCTACCTAAGAACTTACGAACTTTTCTAGATAAGAAACGGGTGTTCAAGATTTTTTTGCCTCTTCTCAAGAACCATTTTTCACTTACAAACCCAAGCCTCCGAAACTGTAACCGGAAAAGGCAGGGAGAAGCCTCCGTGGGGCCTCTCTAAGAATCTCTTGGGAGGAAACAGGGCCGGAAAAGGTGGGGAGAAGCCTCTGTGGGGCCACTCTAGGAATCTCATAGGAAACAGGGCCGGAAAAGGCATGGAGAAGCCTCTGTGGGGCCTCTCTAGGAATCTCTGGGAGAAAATAGGGCCAGAAAAGGTGGGGAGAAGCCTCCATGGGGCCTCTCTGTGTTTCCTCCTGGGAGGAAACAGGGCCTCCACCCTCCCTGTGGTTTCCCCAATCGCACGCATTATTTGTTTTTACATTGATGGGAAAAATTGCTTCTTCTTACAAACTTTTCTACTTAAGAACCTGGTCACGGAATGAATTAAGTTTGTAAGTAGAGGTACCACTGTACTTGGAAATCTACAGCAGATTCAACTGTACCATTGGAATGTAGAGGGGGGTGAGGGACCCACTCGAAAAGCCTTTCGGGAAAGGCCAAATTCTAGCCTCAGAAGACAGGCCCCCCCGATACTGACCATAGGAACCAATGGAAGAAGCAGTAGTATGAGCTAATGCAACTTGTAAAGCCTGCATTAGAAATATTGGCAGCATTGAAACAAGACAGGGATGTTAAAAAAAATGGGAAGAGAATGGTTCATAGGGAACCCCATCTCCACCATCCAGTATTGGAATGATCTAGTTGTGTTCTATAAGTAGGTTTCCCAGAGAAGGGAACTATTAGGCTCATCATGAGTCATTTCCTCTTCTGGAAGATCTTCCAGAAAACTACGGTGTCTTCTACAGAAGACCTGAATTGGTATGCCTGCAAGAAAAAACTGGTGGTCCCACTGTTCCCAGAACATTCCATCTAGAAGTAGATTTTCCAGAAAGGGAAACGATTTGGATCATCATGAACCATTTCCTCTTCTGGAAGATCTTCTTCCAGAAAACTACAGGGTTCTTCTATAAAACATCTGGACTGGTGTGCCCTGGAATAAAGACCGACAGTCTGGAATGGGATGGTTTATCCATCCCTTTTTGGGATATCTCAAGAACTACCACCAATCTACTTCTCAGTTGATCCATATTTCTAAGCGGTGACTGTTCTTGCAACATCTCAAGGGGAAAACATCCTTTCAAACCTCACATGATACCATGACTGGCTGCTAATACTTTTTTGTTCTGGCTTGTTGCCTTCATCAGAAAAAAAAAGAAATACTAAGCCAGAATGGGATTTTTTTTAAAAAAAAACCATGTCTATATTGGATTGTTTTTGTTTTTTTAAAAAAGGAAACCAGATTAATGCAAAGGTGCTTCAAAGTACTCAGAGGGCTAAAGATTTACAGGTGAGAAACAGCCAACACACTTCATTTGCCATGAAAAAAAAAGTGCACCATGATTTTAGTTAATAAATGCTTAAGTAAACTGTCTTGTCAATGCATGCAGCTTGAGGCATCACAGTGACACACAGCAACTAAAAAACCCCAATTTACACAAAGTTCCAAACACTTACCACTGAGTTTTTAACCTTCATATTTTTACCAGTAACAACAGCTGATTATGTACCTCTATTAAACACTATACAGTTATATATATATATATATAAAAAGAGACTGGTCCAGAGTGACACCCCAGAGTTAAAAAATAACAATTATGTGCCAAGGAGAACGGTGGGCATAAGGGGCAAAGGAGAAACTCAACAGCATGTCTGACAGTTTTCGTCAAAGCCAAGTACAGTTGTTCGGGTAGCTTGTCTGTTAAAAAGGAAGGAAGGAAAAGTTAATGCTACTGTTTTTCTAATTCACAGACGTAGAGAAGATGGTCCTCAGGAGATTTCCCGTGCGTTTTACTGAGATGGAGCTTCACGGCGTGCTTGCTCGCAAAAGTCCTGTTGCAAAGTTTACACTGGTAGGAAGTCCCCAGCTCTTCCTCCGGCGACGGCGCCAACAGTTTCTCAGAGGAGGGCTTGGTTTGTGCTATCTGATTGTTAATCTGCTCGCTCGAGAGTTTGGACAAGTCTCGCAATCGGAAACCTAAGTGGGACTCGAGGTGGCTGATGTACGTCGAAGGAGTTCTGATTTGAGAAGCACAGTCGTTACAAAAGAACACCGGGTGCCCCGTGTCTAAATTTTTAAGGAATTTTGTCCCCCCTGTCCTTCGGAGTTGGTATTTGACGTTGGCCAACCAGTGGCTAATGGTGGTCATCGAGAGTCCCGTAAATCTGGAAATGTGCATCCTCTCTTGAGGGCTCAAGTCCGACATAATGTATTTCCCTTCCGACGTCTGCTGCAAACTGGCAGCGAATTGGGCTTGCAGGATGAGTAAATGTTGAGGATTCCAGTTTGACTGGCGTCCTTTCCTTTTCTGAGCCGGAGTTGTCTCTTCCGGTTCCTCAATTGTAGTGCCATCAATGTCAGACTTCTCGGAGAGGCTGGAAGGGGTGGACGATTTTGACGTGTGACTTTCTGTCAGGTTCTTGAGCATATCCGAGATATCTGACAAGGCATTCTCGCGTAGCGGCGAGTTTGACATAAATGACACAACCGCAGATGTCTTTGCGGTTGTCACTGTAGATGAAGAAGATGTTGAAGACGCTGATGCGGATGACAAAAGCACTGAACCCAAAGAGCAGCCTTTGTCACTCTTGCCTTTCGTCAAATCGATGGGCTGGTCGTTATTGACATGGTAAAAATAACGGTCTAAATGATCTGGCTTTTTGGGCTGCAAGGGCGGTGTTGCTACAGCAGCCTTTTCTGCTAAGCTGTTGCTCATTTTAAAAAGCATGCTCATCGGATCCAGGGCAGGAAGAGAAGGTTTCGCCGCCTTCCCAAGATGAATGTTCATGACGGATTGCAATGCACTTAATGGGTTTACAAAGGGTTGCTCGGGAGGATGGTCGGTGATAATAGCTGCGCTGCTCATCAACGTATTTGCAATTTTCTTGACCATCTCCTTGCCGCTTTCCATCGGTTCTCCAGTTGGGCTTTCTCTGCAGTTCTCCCTCTGAGAAACTGGACTGTTCTGATGGCTTTTGAACCCAATGTCACTGGAAGTGTCCATCTTGAGGGGTTCACTGACCTCGCTGCTACACGGCGAAGGGGTAGCTCTCTTCATGGGCGAAAGCTTCCCGGCTTCGGGTTCCTTCAGCTTCTCTTCTACTTTGGCCACTTTCTCAGTGACTTTCTTCACCAACTCTTCCATGGCATGAAAATTTGTTTTGGACACAGGGGATGTTTGGCAATTTTGGGGTGAAATCAAGGGTTGATTTTTAGTGGGAGAGATTAATTCAGCATTTCCGAACATGGGCTTTAAGGAAGTGTTCTTCCCTGATGATCCTAGGGATAATTTCATCATGTTGGGCAGCTGGTAAGCAGCGTGAATACTGGGATATCCACCCCAGCTTGGGGTGCCATTCTGGGCTTTGTTAATAGCTGAAGTGACGGTGTTTTCTAAGGACTTTAAAATATCTAGTCCCCCTTTGGGGCTTTCTTCCAAGTCGTTTTCTGTCAGGTAATGATATTTGGAGGAGATGTCATATTTTTCCTCATCTTCACTCAGTTTTTCTTTGTCTTTCGCCTTTTCCTCGGCGGGGGTCCTGTCCTTCTCCACTTCTTTCTTGATCTCCATGTTTAATTTCGGGGAGACGCTGGATGGCATGTTGGAAGGAGAGGTGAAGGTGGTGGCTGCGAGAGGCACAGACTGGACTTTCTCGTCCAGCAAAGTCGTGATGGTTGGCGTGACGGGCGACTCTATAATGGTCTTCCCTTTCTTCATGGCGGAGTTGGTGACCTTAATGAAGTGTCCCGTCACCATCATGTGGGCCGTGAGTTCCTGCAAAGTGTCGTGGGAACTGCCGCACTCCATGCACTTGAGGATTTGAGATTTCCTCGCTTCGAAATGCCAGGCGTAGCTGGCCCCGTTCTGGTGTCCGTAGCGGTTGTTCGGTGTAATGTAAGGATTAGAATTCTTTTGAAGAGGGTCGTTGATGTCAGGAAGCATTCCTTTGGGGGTCCCGCCGGTAGAATCTGGAGAACTCGGCAGTTCTAATTCCAGCAAGGTTTTTTTCCGTGTGGCTGGTAAGATTTTTGCTGCTATGGGGGTGACGGGTTCCTTCAGAGGCACTTTTTGGTAATGCTTTGTTTTTATCATATGCACGCTCAAGTCTTGAAGCGATTCAAAGGAATGACCGCAGTACATGCACTTTAATACTTTCTGGGCATCTTCTTTCCCTTCCATTTCGAGCAAGGAGCGTTTGCGAGGCTTAGACCACCGCTTGGGGTTGTTGTTATCCGTCTCGTGGTTGTCGTCTCGATAATGCCCCGTTTCGTTCATGTGCACCGTTAACTCCACCAAAGTATCGTAGGCGGCGCTACAGTCTTTACAGCGGAATTTGCTGGCTCCGGTAAAGATGGAGCCATAAAGTTTGCTGCTCTGCCTATATAACTGAACTGTGCTAAAAAGGCTGGGCTCAGGAAGAATCCTGTTCTGGGACACTTGCTGCAATGTTTTGGCCATGGCGGTCTGGTGCCAATCGAAGCTTCCACTGCCACAGCTGCTGCTGCTACTGCTACTACTGCTACTGCTGCCGTTGGTTTTTTCAACGGCCGGCTGGTGCAGATTCAAATTCAAATTGGACCAGTAGGAATTGGAGAGGAAGTTATTGTAGACGGCCTTCATCTGCTCCAAGCTATCCGATACTACAGATTCCTCCAGCGCTATGGAAACCTCTTTGGTCTCCTCCTCGTTTTTGATCGAGCCGCTCTCGAAATCGGCCATTCGGTCACTTGTCTCGCTGATGTGGGACTCGCTGTCCATTTCGTGGCTGGAAAATTCGGCCACTGGAGAGTTCTGATAGCTCTGGCAATTCTTGCCGAAGTCCTTTTCTGGACAGGCGTACTTTGCCGAAGGTTCTCCATCCATCGTGGTGTCCTCTGCTTCCAAGTCATCATCCACCATAGCATCAGCTTTCAGCTCATCCGAAACATAAGCTAGCAGAGAGAGAGAGAAAAATAATAATAAAACACAGTTAGTAATAGCTCCATTTCTATCAGCAGTCAAAGAATTGCATTTATTTGTTAAAATTCAACAGTCAAAATTTAGCATTTCTTCCAAGCCAGAAGAAGAGGAGAAATTTGCCACCTTATTCTTCTCGAGGGGCAACAGCTTGAAATTAAAACTAAATTTGAAATTAATGAAGCACATTCTGGAGGTGGCATTCATTTCTAAAGTAATAAATTACTTGTATCAACCTCAGAGACAGCAGTTCCTGTCTGTCAATTAATATGTCTTATGCTTCTTCTACCCCTAATGTATTTCTTAACAGACAGATTCACAATTTAAATTAAGCCAGAATTTTCTTTTTTACTCATTAGATTTTTTTTCCCCAGACCTGATCTTTAATAAAACATAAAAACCATCAACAAGAATAACACTAAATCCCACAAAGCAACAAGAATGGAAAAAAAAAGAGAGAGGTCTTCCTGGATTATTAGAAAATTAAAAGCTTGAATTTTTCGCAAGAGCTGTTTAGCAATGCAGATACTAAACTGAGCATTGGGCTTAGTGTTAGAAATTATACTTAAATAAGTAAGTTTCTCAAACTTTTGTCAGTCGATCAACCCTCTGATGAACAGGATCATAATGTTCTGTAGGATAGGCAACTTATAATTAACATTTGATCTTACCCTGAGAAAATTCTGGAATTGAAAAAATACACTGAACCAAAGATATAATATTTTAAACTTTGTAATGTACACAAAATGTTTGTACTGTTTTATGAGCATGTACAAACCTAGTTTTTATATTTTCTTAATATACTTTCTAACTGTTTCTAGTTATGTCATTCTGTCTGTTTGTGAGATGGGCAGCTAGTATTTAATAAATAAATGATAAAAGTAATAAAGGAAGAAGCTCCAAAGATTTAAAAACGCCATCTAGAGATTAGATATAATCCTGGAATATATTTTATAATTTTCCTGGTTAAAATTGGAGCCATGAATAACAAAATTCATAACGGGCTCTATAGATGGACTCTATAGATTTTTTTTTTAATAAAACATTTTGAAAATTCCTTCCAACTTCACCTGTTAGCGGGACATAAGGAAAAAATATATTTTAACTTATGCAAAATGCTTTTCAACTTTACAGTTATAATAACTATCCTTGTGGCATTTGGATATTTGGGAAATAACATTTCTTAAGGCCAAACCTGGGACATCTAATTAGTTCTCCCATATATTTTTTTTAATCAATTCATTTACAGAGAGAAAAGCATTCCGGGAAAAAGGGATAATCGACTTCTCCATTGCAAAGACTTTTTGACATTGAATAAGAAAAACAGAATAGCCCTGCTGTAAAACTGGTTAAAAAAAAATTGAAATTCTTCCCTTCTTCTTCCAAGATAAATATACACAAGGTCTTCTAGTGGACAATACAAATGTCAAAGTGTTTGCTCTTTAGACTATTTTGTCAATATTTCTTCACCGTAAGCTACATTGGGGGCCCCAACAGAGATTCGTGTACTGTATATAAGGCACTAAACTTTGATTCAAGCAACAGAAAAACTGAACTAAATTACAGCACTGCACAACTACTGGGTTAATTCAAAGAACTAAAGGCACTAGTCCCCATTGTTACTGAAGCGCTTGTTCACATGCAAAGCTCTTTCATTGTTACTCTCTATGAATAATAATAATTAATATTAGATTTGTATGCCGCCCCTCTCCGCAGACTCAGGGTGGCTCACAACAGTAATAAAACAATGTACAATGTGACAAATCTAATGTTTAAAAGAAAAACATTAAAACCCCAACATTTAAAAACCATGCAACACAAGCATATGATACATAAAACTATATAAGCTTAAGGGAGATGTCTCAATTCCCCCATGCCTGGCGATATAGGTGGGTCTTAAGCAATTTACGAAAGACAAGGAGGGTGGGGGCAATTCTAATCTCTGGGGGGAGTTGATTCCAGAGGACTGGGGCCGCCACAGAGAAGACTCTTCCCCTGGGGCTAGTCAGATGACATTGTTTATTTGACGGGACCCAGAGAAGACCAACTCTGTGGGACCTTATTGGCCGCTGGGATTCGTGCAGCAGGAGACGGTCCCGGAGGTATTCTGGACCGATGCCATGTAGGGTTTTATTTTTTATTTATTTTATTTATTTTTTGCCAAAAATTCCTGCTTGGCTCCCCCACTAGGCAACCTTTAAAAACACCGTGGAGTGAGCAGAGGGTGGGTGTCTACAGGGCGGCGAGCTCAGCGTAGAAGGGAAGCATGGGTGGTAGGCAAGCCCTGATATAGGGCGCTAGCCCCGCCCATGCTTCCCAGAATGCCAGAGCAGCCAATGAAATTCTCTGGTGCCGAGTTGCTTCCCGCCTTCTACAAATGTCGGCCAAGCATTAAGTTCAGTTGGCCTCTCAATTTATTTTATTTTATTTATTCATTTGTCCAATATACAAATACATAGGAAGAAAAATAGACATGTGATAATATAAATGAAGGTGAAAGTGAACTTAGAGGAGAGGATATATGAAAGGAAGAGAATATATAAGATAAGTGAAGGAAAGGAAGGATAATTGGACAGGGGACGAAAGGCACACCAGTGCACTTATGTACGCTCCTTACTGGCCTCTTAGGAACCTGGAGAGGTCAATCGTGGAGAGTCTAAGGGAGAAGTGTTGGGGGTTAGGGGTTGACACAATTGAGTCCGGTAATGAGTTCCACGCTTCGATAACTCGATTGTTGAAATCATATTTTTTACAGTCAAGTTTGGAGCGGTTCGTATTAAGTTTGAATCTGTTGCGTGCTCTTGTGTTGTTGCGGTTGAAGCTGAAGTAGTCATTGACTGGTAGGACGTTGCAGCATATGATCTTGTGGGCAATACTCAAATCCTGATTCAGGGAGCTCACACATATATCCCTATGCAAAACAACAGTTGACAGACTAACTATTTGAAAAGGTTGCCACTAAAATGCAGAAACTGCCCTTCCATATAAAACACAAGGCTGTGGGCAATGCAACACATTGTGATACAAAAGCTATTGCTAGAACATTTTATCATATATTGCCAAGAACGGGGATGCAGTTTCTTAAACACACGCACCACTTAATGGTATTATTAGCATTCCCTTCACATTTGATAGGACACTCAAGTTGAATACATGGCTGGGGAATATGTGCCCGATGCTTATCACATCCTAATTGTATCAAATTATTGGATTATCTTGTATCTGTAACTGTGCAAAGTTTCCCTGGTGAAGGAACAATGATTGGCCTTCATTCTTAATCTATGAGTATGGTTACACTGGCTTCAGGATCAAAAAATTATTTTTTTTTCTTATCTTGTTTCATTGTTAGCTTTGGGCATTTCTTTTTTTAAATGTTCTAAGAGAACTTCAGGAAACCAATTGTTTAATTCCATAAATGCTGTCAGGTGCAAAGAAACAGAGAAACATAGAAGACTGACGGCAGAAAAAGACCTCGTGGTCCATCTAGTCTGCCCTTATACTATTTCCTGTATTTTATCTAAGGATGGATATATGTTTATCCCAGGCATGTTTCAATTCAGTTGCTGTGGATTTACCAACCACGTCTGCTGGAAGTTTGTTCCAAGCATCTACTACTCTTTTGGTAAAATAATATTTTCTCACGTTGCTTCTGATCTTTCCCCCAACTAACTACAGATTGTGCCCCCTTGTCCTTGGGTTCACTTTCCTATTAAAAACACTTCCCTCCTGAACCTTATTTAACCCTTTAACATATTTAAATGTTTCGATCATTTTGTTGTTAAAGGTGAAGTAGTCACTGACATGGAGTACGTTATGATGTATGATTTTATGAACAACAGTTAAATCAGTTGGGAGACGACGTAGTTGTAAATTTTCTAGATTTAGTATTTGAAGTCTGTCAGTGTCTACTTCACCTTTAACAACAACACAAGAGCACGTAATAGATACAAACTGAATGTAAACCGCTCCAAACTTGACTGCAGAAAATACGATTTTAGCAATAGAGTGGTCACTGCCTTGAACTCATTACCTGACTCCAAAATCTTCAACCTTACATTATCTACAATTGACCTCTCCCCTTTTCTAAGAGGTCTGTAAGGGGCGTGCATAAGTGCACTTATGTGCCTAATGTCCCTGTCCTACTGTCTTATTATCCTTTCTACTATTACATTCTACTTATGTTATGTTAATATGTATTATAATACTATACACTTGTTTGACAAATAAAACAAACAAACAAACAAATAAATAAATAAATGTCCCCCCTTTCATTTCTGTCCTCCAGATTGAGTTCATTAAGTCTTTCCTGATAAGTTTTATGCTTAAGACCTTCCACCATTTTTGTAGCCCGTCTTTGGACCCGTTCAATTTTGTCAATCTCTTTTTGTAGGTGAGGTCTCCAGAACTGGACACAGTATTCCAAATGTGGTCTCACCAGCGCTCTATACAACGGGACCACAATCTCCCTCTTCCTGCTTGTTATACCTCTAGCTATGCAGCCAAGCATTCTACTTGCTTCCCCTACCTCCTGACCGCCCTGTTCACCCATGTTGAGACTGTCAGAAATCACAACCCCTAAATCCTTCTCTTCTGAAGTTTTTGCTAACACAGAACTGCCAAATCCTCCATAAACAATGGAACAATATATCCCTACCATTTAGATCATTTTTACTGAACCTATTACCTAAAGGTCTGGTTTCCTTTTCCAATCTTAGTAGAAAGGACTCTGGAAAAGGGGGGGACATGATTGAAACATTTAAATATATTAAAGGGTTAAATAAGGTCCAGGAGGGAAGTGTTTTTAATAGGAAAGTGAACACAAGAACAAGGGGACACAATCTGAAGTTAGTTGGGGGAAAGATCAAAAGCAGCATGAGAAAATATTATTTTACTGAAAGAGTAGTAGATCCTTGGAACAAACTTCCAGCAGACGTGGTAGATAAATCCACAGTAACTGAATTTAAACATGCCTGGGATAAACATATATCCATCCTAAGATAAAATACAGGAAATAGTATAAGGGCAGACTAGATGGACCATGAGGTCTTTTTCTGCCGTCAGACTTCTATGTTTCTATGTTTCTATGTTTTTCTAATTGTTTCCTTAAACGTTTTCCCCGCTTTTTTAACTTTTTTTTTTTACACAAAGCCCAAGCAAACGCTTATGAACTGATTTAGTGACTAAATCTTCAGACCTGCTCTTTTTAAAAAAAAAAAAAAAATTATGACTCAAATTGAGGACTCGGCACTCCCCGCGCCATCAATTTGCACGAGCTAGCGAGATTTGGACTCAGTTGAGAATTTGTGCCACGGGCGGTACATGCTAACTGATTAAAGTGGATGAAGGGATGCTATGCATCACTCCTTGTTCATTTTTTTTTAAAAAAAAGAATATTTGGCTGGGGGATTTTGCTAAAGTCTCCTGTCTCCAGAAAATACAGCATGTTATTTTCTACTATCTCTTTGTGAATTCAGTTATGCTTTATGGGGTCGGCAATTGTGGCTCCTAAGCAAATCCAAAATAGACGTGGGTGTGTGGTGGGGTGGGAGCGGGTGGGAGAGTAAAGGCCAACAGTGGAACAGAACTGCAAAGATCAATGATTTTAACACAATTCTTAAGAAGGATTTAGAGCGAGACTTGAGTTGTAGGATTCCATGACCAAATCACCTGCCATACAGTGGTACTTCTACCTAAGAATGCCTCTACCTACAAACTTTTCAAGATAAGAACCGGGTGTTCAAGATTTTTTTGCCTCTTCTCAAGAACCGTTTTTCACTTAAAAACCGGAGCCTCCGAAACTGTAACTGGAAAAGGCAGAGAGAAGCCTCTGTGGGGCCTCTCTAGGAATCTCCTGGGAGGAAACAGGGCCAGAAAAGGCAGGGAGAAGCCTCTGTGGGGCCTCTCTAGGAATCTCCTGGGAGGAAACAGGGCCAGAAAAGGCAGGGAGAAGCCTCTGTGGGGCCTCTCTAGGAATCTCCTGGGAGGAAACAGGGCCAGAAAAGGCAGGGAGAAGCCTCTGTGGGGCCTCTCTAGGAATCTCCTGGGAGGAAACAGGGCTGGAAAAGGCAGAGAGAAGCCTCTGTGGGGCCTCTCTAGGAATCTCCTGGGAGGAAACAGGGCCGGAAAAGGCAGGGAGAAGCCTCCATGGGGCCTCTCTAGGAGGAAACGGGGCCGGAAAAAGCAGGGAGAAGCCTCTGCGGGGCCTCTCTAGGAATCTCCTGGGAGGAAACGGGGCTGGAAAAGGCAGGGAGAAGCCTCCGTGGGGCCTCTATAGGAATCTCCTGGGAGGAAACGGGGCTGGAAAAGGCGGAGAGAAGCCTCTGTGGGGCCTCTCTAGGAATCTCCTGGGAGGAAACAGGGCCGGAAAAGGCAGGGAGAAGCCTCCGTGGGGTCTCTCTAGGAGGAAACGGGGCCGGAAAAAGCAGGGAGAAGCCTCTGCGGGGCCTCTCTAGGAATCTCCTGGGAGGAAACAGGGCTGGAAAAGGCAGGGAGAAGCCTCCGTGGGGCCTCTATAGGAATCTCCTGGAGGAAGCAGGGCCAGAAATGGCGGGGAGAAATGGCTGTTTAAACAGAAGCCTCCATGGGGTTTCTCTAGGAATCTTCTGGGAGGAAACAGGGCTGGAAAAGGCAGAGAGAAGCCTCTGTGGGGCCTCTATAGGAATCTTCTGGGAGGAAACAGGGCTGGAAAAGGCGGGGAGAAGCCTCTGTGGGACCTCTCTAGGAATCTCCTGGAAGGAAACAGGGCCGAAAATGGCGGGGAGAAATGGCTGTTTAAACAGTTTGTTTTTGTGGTTTCTACCCTCAGCTGGTAAATGTTTAATGGTCATTTATTCTGTGGTTTTTGGTTTCAACTTTCTTCATCAACCAGAGTTGCTGTGTTGAGCAGGGTGTACATATCTAAACAAATAAGAAAACAATTCCATTTTATCCAGAGATTGGAACATCTGGATAGGAAGAGTGAAAAGGGGGTGTATTTTCCCCCCCATTTCCCTTTCCTTTGCTGCTAGTGAAATCTTCTCTCGGTGTCAAGAGTGCCCCTTGCTCACTGCAGCAAGGACAAAGCTTAAAAGACCCCCTTCATTCGTATGGAAAACCCTAATTCACTGGGGAGGAACATATCTGCTGTTCACCTTTAAAACTCTGTTTGTGCATTTGCTAGTTATACAAATGCTGTCTCGTCAAACTTAATCTCTTGGAAGCACCTAAAAGATATTGTGTAAAACTTGGCCCTGTGACGTGACATTTAGGAACAATAAACAAAGAAACTACATCCTGATGAAAATCAGTTGCCAGCATTTATTTATCCATGGAAATCAAGGCTAACGTGGCCAGGGCTTACACACCCACTCACAATAATCTAACTAGGTCATGTCTTTATTTTTTCCCCTTGGAATCAGCTTTTTTTCATGGGACCCATTGACAAGGTTTCAACTCCACTCGTCTGTATATACTGCTCAAAAACAAAGGGAACACTTAAACAACACAATATAACTCCAAGTAAATCAAACTTCTGTGAAATCAAACTGTCCACTTAGGAAGCAGCACTGACTGACAATCAATTTCACATGCTGTTGTGCACATTTAACTTGGTACAGAACAAAGTATTCAATGAGAATATTTCATTCATTCAGATCTTCATTGCTTATTTGACCCCTATGACAACCATTAAGTGTTGTACCACATGATCCTTGACAAATGTACCTTTTTCTTTTATGTACACTGGGAGCATATGCACCAAGACAAATTCCTTGTGTGTCCAATCACACTTGGCCAATAAAATTCTGTTCTGTTCTGTTCTGTCTAGAATGTGTTGTTTGAGTGTTCCCTTTATTTTATTTTTGAGCAGTGTACTTTGAATAGTTCTATGACTATGTGAAATGATTTGATGCAAGTCACATCAAATCAGGGTGAGTTTTCAACGACACAGTAAGATATTTATTTATTTATTTTACATAAAAGGACCGTGTATATATAAGCAGGAGTGGGGATGATTTTATAACCAATTTTAAAATTAATTAGCAATGGAATTTCATTAAGCGATATTGGAGTAATTATATCTTTTTTCCCCCACTGACTTAAGTGACTTGTTAGTCTGGAATTAAATAAAAGGAGAGAAACATAGAAGCTCCATAGAGATGGGAATTTAACCATTTAAAAAAAAGATAAAATTTGAATTATCATAAGACAGTTTCCTTTGTTCCTGCCATATACTTGTCTAGAAGATTTTCATTTGACATGGTTTTGAAAAAGGAATAACCAAACTTTGTTACCAAAGCCATGAACTTTGAACCAAAACTAACCAACCTCCCAAATCCTAATTCTAACCAATGTAATGATTTGCCTCCAGAAGTTGTGGGGGCTCCAATGTTGGAGGATTTTAAGAAAAGATTGGACAACCATTTGTTTTAAGTGGTATACGGTTCCCTACGTAAGTAGGGATTAGACTAGAACATGTCCAAATCCCCTTTCCAATTCTGTTTTTATATTATTCTATTAATTGACAGGTTAAGGTTCTGAATCCCAGCATTTGTAGTTAAATGTTGAGTCTGAAGAGAGAAAATATTTATTCATTTGAACCATGAATAAATGGTTCAAATAAATACTTATTTATTTGAATCATGAAAGAAGAATAGTAGCGTTCCAGTCAACTTGAGTAAGGGTAAGTAGACGTTTGCCCAGGTTCGCCTGGTGCACCAGTTGCGACCCTATCTGGACCGGGGGTCACTGCTCACAGTCATTCACACCCTCATCACCTTGAGGGTTGACTACTGTAACGCTCTCTACATGGGGCTACCTTTGAAAAGTGTTCGGAAACTCCAGATCGTGCAGAATGCAGCTGCGAGAGCAATCATGGGCTTTCCCAAAAATGCCCATGTCACACCAACACTCCACAGTCTGCATTGGTTGCCGATCAGTTTCCAGTCACAATTAAAAGTGTTGGTTATGACCTATAAAGCCCTTCATGGCACCAGACCAGATTATCTCCGGGACCGCCTTCTGCCGCACGAATCCCAGCAACCGATTAGGTCCCACAGAGTGGGCCTTCTCCAGGTCCCATCAACTAAACAATGTTGTCTGGCGGGACCCAGGGGAAGAGCCTTCTCTGTGGCGGCCCCAGCCCTCTGGAACCAACTCCCCCCAGAGATCAGAATTGCCCCCACCCTCCTCGCCTTTCGTAAGCTCCTTAAAACCCACCTCTGCCCTCAGGCACGGGGGAACTGAGATATTCTTTCCCCCTGGGCCTCTATAGTTTATGCATGGTATGTCTGTATGTATGTCTGGTTTTTATAATAAGGTTTTTTTGGTTGTTTTATTATTGGATTGCTACACACTGTTTTTATCACTGTTGTTAGCCGCCCCGAGTCCATGGAGAGGGGCGGCATACAAATCCAATAAATAAATAAATAAATAAATAAATGTGCGAGGGTCACCCAGAAAGTAATGCACCACATTTTTTTCTCAGCCTACACTAAAGGTACAGATGCAAAACTTTAGATATACATTATTTGAATTGTCAGGCGTGCATGTGGAAATTTTGCAGACAGATAGTGTAGCTGCAGTAGTGTTTCAAAATGGTGTCTGTTAGTGACGTACGTTACAAGCAGTGTGTCGTCATTGAATTTCTCACTGCGGAGAAAGAAACTGTTGGGAACATTCACAAATGTTTGTGTACAGTTTATGGAGAATCTGCAGTCAACAGAAGTATGGTTAGTCGCTGGGCACAGAAGGTGGGGCCATTACAGTGCAGAAATGGCTTTGTGACCAGAACAAGGAGTGGTACCGACAGGGCAAACACTTCCTTGTGTCTGGCTGGAGGAAGACCATAGAATGGGATGGAGATTACGTGGAAAAATAGGAAGTGTAGAAGAAACACCATTCTTTCTGTGTGTAAGTTTCTTTGGTGTTCAATAAATGTTGAAGGAAAAAAATGTGGTTCATTATTTTCTGGGCGACCCTCGTATTTAAGTTCTCACTATATCATTCTCAAGATGTCTCAAATAGCTCCTAATGATTGTAATTCTTCACTGAGCAAACAGGTGTCCAAAGGAAAATTTAGGGTTTTTTTTCACCATGCCATCAAACATGGTCATCGAGCCATTTTCCTTCTTAAACTATCTCACTGCTGCCAAGTTTTGAACAGCAAAGCCAAAACTTAAAAGACAGAGGCAAAGTAGCCAATTAAACATTTCATGAAATTTGTGTTCCTTTCTCCAACCAAAGGCAGGCTGCTAATTATCCTTCTGTTTCTGATGAAGATAATGGAGACCAAAAATAGAGAAACCACTTTTGATCCTAGCTGAAATAAATGGACATCTTGTATGTTATCATGAGTCACTCATGCCCTCATTACCTCGAGGTTCGACTACTGTAATGCTCTCTACATGGGGCTACCTTTGAAAAGTGTTTGGAAACTTCAGATCGTGCAGAATGCAGCTGCGAGAGCAGTCATGGGCTTACCTAGGTATGCCCATGTTTCACCAACACTCCGCAGTCTGCATTGGCTGCCGATCAATTTCCGGTCACAATTCAAAGTGTTGGTTATGACCTTTAAAGCCCTTCATGGCATCGGACCAGAATATCTCCGAGACCACCTTCTGCCGCACGAATCCCAGCGACCGATTAGGTCCCACAGAGTGGGCCTTCTCCGGGTCCGGTCAACTAAACAATGTCGGTTGGCGGGCCCCAGGGGAAGAGCCTTCTCTGTGGCGGCCCCGACTCTCTGGAACCAACTTCTCCCAGAGATTAGAACTGCCCCTACTCTCCCTGCCTTTCGTAAACTCCTTAAAACCCACCTTTCTCGTCAGGCATGGGGGAACTGAATCACCTCCCCTGGGCATGTACAATTTATGCATGGTATGTTTGTGTGTATGTTTGCTTAGTAAATGGGTTTTTAAAATATTTTAAATTATATTTAGATTTGTCATGAATTGTTGTATCCTGCTGTGAGCCGCCCCGAGTCTGCGGAGAGGGGCGGCATACAAATCTAAATAAAAAATAAATAATAAATAAACAAGGTTATTCAAGTCAACTTTCTGATATTCAGAGTGTAATATATATGGTAGATTTCCTATATCTGTCTGTTAAGCCCCATGCAGTGAGATTAGGATCAAAGAAGAAAGAACTATAGAACTATGGGAATAAATATAGAATTGGGAAAACTGCAGGAAGAATTTCCAACCTGAATTTATTACGAGCTCATTAAAGTGGGATCTTTTCAAACAATTGAAAATACTTTCTTCTCTGTTTCTTCTCTTAATTTTTCTTTTTTCTTTTGGTCTTTTCATTGTTTTACTCTACTTCACATTACTCTCCTGGCTTTCCCTAAATCTCTTACATCAAACTCCCTTTTTGTTGAAAGAGCCTTGATGGCACAATGATTAGAATGCAGTATTGCGGGATAATTCCACTCACTGCCAGGAGTTCGATCCTGACCATCTCAAGGTTACTCTTCCATGCTTCTGAGGTTGTTAAAATGAGGACCCAGATGGTTGGGGACAAGATGTTGACTCTGCAAATTGCTTAGAGAGGGCTGTGAAGCATTGTGAAGCAGCATATAAGTCTAACAGCTATTGCTACTTCTATAGTTCCCAATTGGCTTGGTCTTTGAATATCACCTGTGATTTTAGATACAAAGGGTAGCTGAGTATATTAACACTTTCCCTTCCCTCAAAAAAAGAAAAACTCCAACCCTTTTCTGCCCTCCTAATTTCTTGAAAAAAATAACATAAAAGCACCCAGCAAATAGCAGTACCTATCAAAATTTAGCAGAGTAAATAATTAAAGTCAGCCCCTGTTCATCCACAGAGGAGAATTCATACGAGAAGCCAGGGTTATAAACCAGTCTGGAAAGTCAATGAGGTATCTGGAAAGATGCAATGGCAAAATATTGTCAAGAAATTTGCATCGTCTCAGTCCTCAAATGTAAATATCAACTAGAATACAATAGGCTCATTTGAAAAGATGAGAAACAATAGATAAATACACACACGTGTCCTTCTAACTATTCTGTGAGACTTGTTTTTACTTATGTTGTAATCACATAACATGCTTAAACAAGGCAAGTAAAAACTTAAGAGGTGTGTGTGTGGAATAGATTAAGACTGGTCAGTGTTCATCTCAACCAAGATTGTTAATAGCATAGCGTAGCATAGCATAGCATAGCATTGCATAGCGTAGCGTAGCGTAGCATAGCATAGCGTAGCATAGCATAGCGTAGCATAGCATAGCGTAACATAGCATAGAATTGCGTAGCATAGCATAGCGTAGCATAGCATAGCGTAACATAGCATAGAATTGCATAGCATAGCATAGCATAGCATTGCATAGCATAGCGTAGCGTAGCATAGCACAGCATAGCATTGCATAGTATAGCATTGCATAGTATAGCATTGCATTGCATTGCATAGCATAGCATAGAATAGAATAGAATTCCTTATTGGCCAAGTGTGATTGGACACACAAAGAATTTGTCATTGGTGCACATGCTCTCAGTGTGCATAAAAGAAAAGATACATTCGTCAAAAATCATGAGGTACAACACTTAATGATTTTATTTACTTACTTACTTACTTACTTACTTACTTACTTACTTACTTACTTACTTACTTACTTACTTACTTACTTACTTACTTATTAGATTTGTATGCCGCCCCTCTCCGAAGACTCGGGGCGGCTCACAACAATGATTGTCATAGGGTAAAAATAAGCAACCAGGAAACAATCAATATTAATATAAATCGTAAGGATGCCAGCAACAAATTACAGTCATACAGTCATAGGTGGGAGGAGATGGGTGATAGAAATGATGAGAAGACTAATTGTAATAGTAATGCAGCCTTAGTGAATTGTTTGACAGTAGTGAGATAATTATTTGTTTAGCAGAGCGATGGCATTCGAGGCTATGAGACCGAGAGTAAAGATGAATAATCAATTCACCTGTTTGGTGAATTGATGGTTCAGTGTACTACATAAACTGCGGGGCTGAATTTGGTGACCAGACTAAATGTTCAAAAACTTGATGTGCAAAATACAAAGTGGAGGGGTTCCACTTTATCTCCCAATGCTCAAGTCCCACCAATGGGAAAATCAAGTAGAGCCATCAATCATCTTAATGCATAACCTTATTAGCTCCCTTTAAGGATAACCAGGAATGGTCCTAGGAAGGTCCAACAGATTTTTGCTAATTTTGAAAATTTATGTCCCAAGCACAGCATACGAAGAGAATGGTTTATCACTTCAATGTCACATAAGAAAAAGGCGATTGTCAAATGCCTTTTCCTTGCAAACACCCTCATCATGACCTGAGTTAATGAAGTTAATTGAATTTAAGATCAATAATGGTTAATTATTGCAATTTGACATTCTGAGATAAATGGCTTTAAGGTGGAGAAATGCATAGAGGTCTGTGAATTCTCACCAAAAGAAGTTGAAAAACCTTGGCGCCTTAGAGGGATCACGTAAGCATCCCATTGATCTCTAGTGCAATTGGATCGACTTAATCCCTTGATGAATGTGTGCTTTTTCACTGCTACAAGTAAATGTTCTACAAGACTACTCTAACCCTTGTCACCGTCCAAATCTATATGAGCTGCAAATCCATGGAGATAGATTAAAGAGAGCTGAAGTAAGAAGACCAATGATTCAAGTAAAGCTGAACGTTTATCATATCGACTGTTTGCACAATGGGTAGGCTACAAATATGGGCACCATAGGATTGGTACCCTTAACCATGTACTTAAGGTCACTTTGTTGCTTTCCTTCAAACCCTTCTTCAGAATTCAACTACAGTGGTACCTCTTAAGAACGCCTCTACTTAAGAACGCCTCTACTTACTTTAACCGCTCCAAACTTGACTGTAAAAAATATGATTTCAGCAACCGAGTTGTCGAAGCGTGGAACTCATTACCTGACTCAGTAGTGTCAACCCCTAACCCCCAACATTTTTCCCTTAGACTATCCACAATTGACCTCTCCAGGTTCCTTAGAGGTCAGTAAGGGGCGTGCATAAGTGCACCAGTGTGCCTTCCGTCCCCTGTCCAATTGCCTCTCCTTATCTCATTTATCTTTTCTTCCTTTCAAATATGTTCACCTATACTTTTATATCTTTTCTTCCATTCTTTTCTTTGTTTATATTATTACATATCTATTCAATGTGTATTATGTATTGGACAAAATAAATAAATAGAATAAATAAAGAAGAACTTTTCTAGATAAGAATTGGGTGTTCAACATTTTTTTGCCTCTTCTTAAGAACCATTTTCTACTTAAGAACCCGAGCCTGGAAAAATTTCCCAGGAAATTTGAGAGCGGCACAAAGGCCCAGCCAGTTTCCTACCATTCCCCCTTTAATCCCGGGCATCTCGGGCTTTTCTGGGCTGCCAGAGGAGCCTTTCAGTAGTGCTTAAGGAGGCTTTGACAGTCCAGAGTGAACAAAGCATTTTCCTTTCTCTGGGCCCTTGGAGTGGGAATAAACCTCTGCCAGTGCCGAGAGAAAAGAAATGCTCCCTTTGCTCTGGGCAGCGACTGTCCTCCTCCTCTTCTTCTTCCTCCTCCTCCCACCCAAATTCCAAGCTTTTATTTCTTTCCTAATGGGTTTGCCCGCATTATTTGCTTTTACATTGATTCCTATGGGAAAAATTGCTTCTATTTACAAACTTTTCCACTTACGAACCTAATCACGGAACAAATTAACTTCTTAAGTAGCGGTACCACTGTACTTACAAAATCCTGGCTTTAATGGAAAAATCCTAACTACAGCCTGGGATTCGTGTGGCAGAGCCAATGTTGAATGAATACATAAGGAATAGAAGTACGTAATGCATATGATAAGAGGTGATGTTAACAGTTAAAGAGATTGATAATTGAGAACTGTAGAGGAAGTACAGTTTAACTTACTTGTATATACATGGAAATACGACACCAGCGCAATTTACTGTAAAAGGGTTAATGTATTTTTTAATTGTTTGTTTGTATATTATTTTAATGTTTTGTCTGTATGGTTTTGTTTAAAGTCTGTATTTTAAATGTCTTTTCTTTTTAATGTTTATAATTAATTTAAACTATTTTTTAAAAAAATACAGTCAAGGTTGAACTATTGGGGAAAGAATATAATTTTTACCACTACCATGTAGGTATATACACACAAATCTAAATCCAATTCAATCCATGTTAGTGCTGAAAAGACTCTCAAAGCCACACACAAAAATGTGTACATTTCACAATGTACACATTTTTGTACCTAAAACCCTCCCCTATTATAACCTTGTAGTTCCTTAATTCAGGATAGAGTCAGAATGACTTGAAGGAACGGAGCATTTATTGACCGGATGCCCTTCCTGACACCGATGAGGAGTTCATAGCCGGTTTTTTTCTCCTTTGCATCCTAATCCAAGCCCCCATAGACTTTTTAAAAAAAGACCCAGATCTAATTGATTGTTTCTTCCATGCAAACTTTGCTGATGCATTCTCATACCCTGTTGTTGCTACAAACAAAGCTGTTGTGGTTAGCTCTGGCCCAGCTCCTGCCCCAAGGACTGTGGATGTGGGGGAGACATCCACATGCTGCAGGCCTGTTTTGCCCCCGGTGGAATCTGATGATGAAGGTTCCTCTGACCAAGAAGATATGAGTGACAGGGAGGAGGAGAGTGTGGCAGACAGCTCAGAAGGAGATCAATTATCTAGCTCCTCCTTGGATTCAGAACAAGAGTTAATGATACCCCACACATGAGGAGAGCGATGCATAGGCAACAACAACTGAGAGATTATTATAAAAGAAAATGAGGCCAACTGTGGTTGGGTGAGGCTGTGGTAATTAGTGAGGCTGCTATAAAGAGCAGCCTGTGGGTTTGGCCATTGTGGAGGATTATCTGATCGTTGTGTTTCGTGACTGCTTTACTGACTTTGACCTTTTGTGTGCTGATTTTTCCCTGCTTTGAAACTAAACCAGAGCAAAGTGTGTGTCACTTTGTGAGAGAAGAAGGACTGTGAATTGCCTCACAGCTGCAAGCTAAGTATCACAGAACTGATAAGGGACTTGTACAAATTACCAGTTTGTTTGGAGATGAGTGCTCTTTGCTATACCAAAAGAGGGCTTGGTTTAAGTGACTTTTCATTATAAAGAACATTGTTTTGAATTTTCAAACGTGTGTGTGTGTCTGAAATTTGTACCTGTGAATTTTTGTGAGGAGTCTACCAGAGAGCCCGACAGAACACAAAGCATTGATGCTCCCAGACTCAGTGCTTTGTCACTTGTCTCTCTGACAATGAAATCCATTATGATGGATGATACCACCCCAATGCCCAATAAATGTTGATGACTCCTTAAGTTGAATGACCTGGCATGTAATCAAATTAATAATTTTAGTTACCCAAAGTTCAGAAACCAGAGGAAGTCCACTGATGCCTTGCACACCAATCTGTAATTAATTCTCAGATCAGTTTCACTTCTGACTGTAGCTACTTTTAAGTCAGATTTGGAATACAGTGGTACCTCATCATACGAACTTAATTGGTTCCAGGAGGAGGTTCGTAAGGTGAAAGGTTTGTAAGATGAAACAATGTTTCCCATAGGAATCAATGTAAAAGCAAATAATGCGTGCAAATCCTTCAGGAAAATCCCAAACTTTAGAAGGGAGGCGAACAGAGGGCAGGGAGGAGCAGCTAAAGGGGGCAGGTGGAAGAAGCAAGGCTAGGCTAAAGGGTGAGTGGGAAGGAAGAAAGGCAAGGGGGGCGCCCCTCCCTTTTCTTTTTTCAAAAGACACAGTTTCAGTGCCTTTGCAAGCATGCAAAATCTTTACTCCTCCAAGCTGCCCCTCCCTTTTCTTTTTTCAAAAGACACAGTTTCAGTGCCTTTGCAAGCATGCAAAATCTTTACTCCTCCAAGCTGCCCCCTCCCTTTTCTTTTTTCAAAAGACACAGTTTCAGTGCCTTTGCAAGCATGCAAAATCTTTACTCCTCCAAGCTGCCCCTCTCTTTTCTTTCTTAAAAGACACTGTTTCAGTGCTTTTGCAAGCATGCAAAATCTTTACTCCTCCAAGCTGCCCCTCCCTTTTCTTTCTTAAAAAGACAGTTTCAGTGCTTTCGCAAGCATGCAAAATCTTTACTCCTCCAAGCTGCCCCTCCCTTTTCTTTCTTAAAAAGACAGTTTCAGTGCTTTCGCAAGCATGCAAAATCTTTACTCCTCCAAGCTGCCCCTCCGTTTTCTTTCTTAAAAGACACCGGTTAAGTGCTTTTGCAAGAATGCAAATTCTTTTCTCCTCCAAGCTGCCCCCTCCCTTTTCTTCTTCAAAAAAAGGGGGGAAAAAGAAACCCCTTCATCCCAGCAGCAGCTGCTTGGGTTCGTAAGGTGAAAATAGTTCGGAAGAAGAGGCAAAAAAATCTTAAGCACCGGGTTCGTATCTTGAAAAGTTCGTTAGAAGAGGCGTTCGTAAGATGAGGTACCACTGTACGTTGAATATACACAATGATCAAACGGGTACTGTTTCCCTCTTCCTTTCTCTTTCTTATTTTTAACAATGATATTAACCTACTTTCTCTTGAGAGTAGCAAGGGTTTTTTTTCCCTCCCCCTGACAGTTTGTTCCCTACAAAGAAAGATACTGCAAATGTGTTCCTATTGAGAGTTGTACATGCACACCGAACAAGTTAAATGACCATTTACAAGATTTATAATGACAAAGTAAATGTTGTCAAGGAAAGGGGGGAAAATATTCCTGATTGCAGAGCACTGACAATAAAGAGACGCTGAAGAGAACTGTCAAAATGTGAGATTATGCAAAAACAGTATTGAGAACACTGCTAATCATTTGCTCTTGTCAATTATTTGAAGGGTATCTGACAGCATATTTACATTAAACACATTTCAGAAGCAAACTCCTTAATGCTCTACCGGATTTTTTTTTCCCCTTCCTTTTTCTTTGGCATGAAGAATTTTTCAAAGTACAGTGATACCTTGTCTTACAAACGCCTCGTCATACAAACTTTTTGAGATACAAACCCGGAGTTTAAGATTTTTTTTGCCTCTTCTTACAAACTATTTTCACCTTACAAACCCACCGCCGTCGTCTCCGGACTTCCGTTGCCAGCGAAGCGCTCGTTTTTGTGATGCTGGGATTCCCCTGCTGGGATTCCCCTGCAGCATCGCAAAAGCACAGAAGTCTGGAGGTGGGGTTTCCCATGGAGGGAAGCCTCAGGGGAATCCCAGCAACGCAAAAATGGGCCCCTTCGGCTGGCAAAAGGGGTGAATTTTGGGCTTGCACACATTAATCGCTTTTCCATTGATTCCTATGGGAAACATTGTTTCGTCTTACAAACTTTTCACTTTAAGAACCTCGTCCTGGAACCAATTAAGTTTGTAAGACAAGGTATCACTGTATCTTTAAATGTTGATGGTGTCGCATACAATTCTACTCTAGGCAGTTGAGTCCACTTTAGGAAATTACAGTTGCCTACAATAATGACAATTGCCCTCTGCATACTCACACTTATTCTCTTTGTAGCATTCTCTTTGTAGCCTTCTCCGGGTCCCGTCAACTAAACAATGCCGTTTGGTGGGACTCAGGGGAAGAGCCTTCTCTGTGGCGGCCCCCGACCCTCTGGAACCAGCTCCCCCCAGAGATTAGAACTGCCCCCACCCTCCTCGCCTTTCGTAAACTCCTTAAAACCCACCTTTGCCATCAGGCATGGGGGAATTGAAACATCTCCCCTGGGCCTATACAGTTTATGTATGGTATGCTTGCTTTTTATGTTTGCTTTTAATAATGGGGCTTTTAGTGTTTCTTTTAAATTGTTAGATTTGTTATATATTGTTTATTATTGCTGTGAGCCGCCCCGAGTCTACGGAGAGGGGCAGCATACAAATCTAATAAATAAATAAATAAATGTCAGCAGGGGTAGCAAAAATGGAGCTCCACCCCAGAGCACCCCAATTTGCACCAAAAGATGTTGAAAGAAAATGCAGGGTGTCTTCGTTGGGTAGCCCCTGCGTTTTCCCAAAAGCATTTAAGAACCCCAAAACCAGCGATTCTGCTACAAGCAAAAGTGTTTAGGAAAAGTATAAGGAGATAAGATCTGAAATTAATTCTATGTGATCTGGGTTTCTGCCTCCTCCTCCTTTCTGAATGGCTATAGTGTTCTCGAGAACAGAGGTCTTTATAGCTGGCTGGAGAATTCTGGTAGTTGAAATTCACAAGTTTTAAAGTTATTTTATTTTATTTTATTATTTTATTTCATTTCATTTCATTTCATTTCATTTCATTTATTTTATTTTATTTTATTATTTATTTTATTTTATTTTATTTTATTATTATTTTATTTATTTAGTCAAACAATTATAGAGTGGTAATTTGTACAAATGAAACATTAGATAAGTAATGATAAAAAGTAACAAAAGAAGACAATAGGACAGGGACGGTAGGCACAGTGGTGCGCTTATGCACGCCCCTTACAGACCTCTTAGAAAGGGGGAGAGGTCAATTGTAGATAGTCTAAGGTTAAAGGTTTTGGGATTTGGAGTAGAAACCACATAATCATGTAGTGCATTCCAGGCATTGATCACTCTATTGCTGAAGTTGTATTTTTTGTAGTCACGTTTGGAGCGATTGACATTTAGTTTCAATCGATTTTATGCTCATGTGTTGTTGCGGTTGAAGGTGAAGTAGTTGTTAGCAGGTAGGACACTTTAGTATATGATTTTATGAACTATAATTAAGTCGGAATGGAGACGACAGAGTTGTAAGTTGTCTAAACCAAGAATTTCAAGTCTGGCGGAGTAAGGTATTTTGTTGTGAGAAGAGGAGTGAAGGACTCTTCCTGTGAAATATTTCTGGACTCTCTCAATTGTGTTGATGTCAGATATGCAATGTGGATTCCATACAGGCGAGCTGTATTCTAGGATTGGTCTGACAAATGTTTTGTAAGCTCTTGTTAGCAGTTCAAAATTACGAAGCTGCGACGGATTAGGTTAACAACTCTTAGAGCCTTTTTGGCAATGTTGTTGCAGTGGGCTCTAGGACTTAGGTCATTGGATATGAGTACTCCAAGGTCTCTGACAGATTGAAGGATTGGGGACACTGCTCTAGAAAATAAAATGAATAATGCTTGAAACCTAATGTTTTTGCCAGAAACCTTGATTTTGTTTGGTAGTCTGCAGGAAGGAGGGTTAAGACTGTTATGTGGAATGGAGCATTTTGGGATGTTCACTTTGGCTGTGAAAGTACAAAAGGGACACTTTAGATTGTTGCTTTTAGATTGTTGAATTTTCGTGCTTTCTTTTTTTAATGGATTAAGAGAAAACAGCATGGTATCAACATACGGATGGTAATGTGGAGAAACAATGGAGGTTATACATAGGTGGAAAGTATCTTTCAAATTGCACCAGTTTCTCAACATTTCCACCTTTTTGGAAAACCAGAAAGGGACGAAAGAAGAGGGCGGGGGAGGAAAAAAATCTCTTTTTTTTCAAGGATCCAGACCTCAAGATTAATCATCAGACTGATAGAAACATAGAAACATAGAAACATAGAAGACTGACGGCAGAAAAAGACCTCTTGGTCCATCTAGTCTGCCCTTTTACTATTTCCTGTATTTTATCTTAGGATGGATATATGTTTATCCCAGGCATTTTAAATTCAGTTACTGTGGATTTCCCAACCACGTCTGCTGGAAGTTTGTTCCAAGGATCTACTACTCTTTCAGTAAAATAATATTTTCTCATGTTGCCTTTGATCTTTCCCCCAACTAACTTCAGATTGTGTCCCCTTGTTCTTGTGTTCACTTTCCTGTTAAAAACACTTCCCTCCTGAACCCTATTTAACCCTTTAACATATTTAAATGTTCGATCATGTCCCCCCTTTTCCTTCTGTCCTCCAGACTATACAGATTGAGTTCATTCAGTCTTTCCTGATACGTTTTATACTTAAGACCTTCCACCATTCTTGTAGCCCGTCTTTGGACCCGTTCAATTTTGTCAATATCTTTTTGTAGGTGAGGTCTCCAGAACTGAACACAGTACTCCAAATGTGGTCTCACCAGCGCTCTATATAAGGGGATCACAATCTCCCTCTTCCTGCTTGTTATACCCCTAGCTTGCAGCCAAGCATCCTACTTGCCTTTCCTACCGCCCGACCACACTGATCACACAATATTACACTTTTAGCAAAAGGGCACTGGATTTATAATAGTGTTTTCAAAAATCTGTGTGAGGCTTGAATATTTCATCGCATCTGCAAATTAAGAAGACGAAAAAACATCTATGCAACAGCATGGCTATTTCTGTAGAGCAGGAGACTTAGATGGGAGGAGGGGGGAAAAAATCTGTTTCTAAGGTAGTTTGTAAAAATTATTTATTTCTATACCAGTTAATTAGGATGGGAGTCTTTGTTGAATGCACAAGCATTAAAAAAGTGCTGATATTTTATGCATCTTTAACTGTAACGTGCTTCCCCGCAGCGCCCTGGTAACTCCTTGACATTTAACATTCACTCACAGCAACCATAATAAGAGGTTTGATTGCTTCTTTTGCAGATGCAGAAATTTAATAACTGTGATCAGTTGCATAAATTTACTATACAACCATCTTAAGTTAGCCACATTAAAATTAAACAAAATTGTAATCTGCTGACAGATTATTTCAGATTATTATATTCAGCGTTTCAGATTGGTGAGTACAAAGGAAGGCTAGAGGAGGAGGTGAAGGAGATGGAGATGGAGAGAGAGAGAGAAATAGATAGAGAGAAAGAGAGAGAGAGGTCTCCTATCTAAGTCAAAGAGCCTGTGTTCAAATGACATGATGAAATTTGTGTCAAGCCCCAGGAAAATCAGGCGATCCAGGCAGTTCACATGGATATAAAGATTTATGGTAAGCATAAGCTCCCTATAAAAATCTGAACTATTGGAATACTGTGTTCAGTTCTGGAGACCTCACCTACAAAAAGATATTGACAAAATTGAACGGGTCCAAAGACGGGCTACAAGGATGGTGGAAGGTCTTAAGCATAAAACGTATCAGGAAAGACTTAATGAACTCAATCTGTATAGTCTGGAGGACAGAAGGAAAAGGGGGGACCATGATCGAAACATCTAAATATATGTTAAAGGGTTAAATAAGGTTCAGGAGGGAAGTGTTTTTAATAGGAAAGTGAACACAAGAACAAGGGGACACAATCTGAAGTTAGTTGGGGGAAAGATCAAAATCAACGTGAGAAAATATTATTTCACTGAAAGAGTAGTAGATCCTTGGAACAAACTTCCAGCAGACGTGGTTGGTAAATCCACAGTAACTGAATTTAAACATGCCTGGGATAAACATAATAATAATAATAATAATAATAATAATAATAATAATAATAATAATAATAATAATAAACATAATAATAATAATAATAATAATAATAATAATAATAATAATAATAATAGTAATAATAATTTATTAGATTTGTATGCCGCCCGTCTCCGAAGACTCGGGGCGGCTCACAACACGATAAAAACAGTATTATACAGGCACAAATCTAATATAAAAAAACCCCTATAAAACCCTATCATAATTAAAAACCAAACAGCACATACATACCAAACATAAATTATAATAAGCCTGGGGGAAAGGTGTCTCAAATCCCCCATGCCTGGCGGTATAGGTGGGTCTTAAGTAGTTTACGGAAGACAAGGAGGGTGGGAGCAGTTCTAATCTCCGGGGGGAGTTGATTCCAGAGGGCCGGGGCCCCCACAGAGAAGGCTCTTCCCCTGGGGCCCGCCAGACGACATTGTTTAGTCGACGGGACCCGGAGAAGGCCAACTCTGTGGGACCTTATCGGCCGCTGGGATTCGTGCGGTAGCAGGCGGTTCCGGAGGTATTCTGGTCCAATGCCATGTAGGGCTTTAAAGGTCATGACCAACACTTTGAATTGTGACCGGAAACTGATCGGCAGCCAATGCAGGCCACGGAGTGTTGTAGATACGTGGGCGAATCTGGGAAGCCCCACGATGGCTCTCGCCAGGAAATAGTATAAGGGCAGACTAGATGGACCATGAGGTCATTTTCTGCTGTCAGTCTTCTATGTTTCTATGTTTCTATTTGTGACCAAAGGAAATTTGTTGGAAATAAGAGTAGAAGAAATTCAAGGTGGGCTGGACTTAAATTCCTGGGAGCATGAAGTGATTCAAGATTTATTTATTTTTTATTTATATATTTGTCAAACAATTATAGGATGGTAATTTGTAGAAGTATAACATTAGAAAAGTAATGATAAAAAGTAATGATAAAAGACGATAGGACAGTAGGACAGGGACAGTAGGCACAATGGTGCACTTAGAAAGGGGGAAAGGTCAATTGCTGATAATCTAAAGTCAAAGTTTTTGGGGTTAGGAGTAGAAACCATAGAGTCAGGTAGTACATTCCAGGCATTGATCACTCTATTGCTGAAGTCGTATTTTTTGCAGTCTAGTTTAGAGCGGTTGACTAAACTTATTACATGCTCATGTGTTGTTGCGGTTGAAGGTGAAGTAGTCACTAACAGGAAGGATGTTTTGGTATATGATTTTATGAGCTATAGTTAAGTCGAAACAGAGACGAAGGAGTTGTAAGTTGTCTAATCGAACAATTTCAAGTCTGGCGCAGTAAGGTATTTTGCTATGGGAAGAGGAGTGAAGGTCTCTTCTTGTAAAATATTTCTGGATTCTCTCAGTTGTGTTGATGTCAGATATGTAATGTGGGTTCCATACAGGTGAGCTGTATTCGAGGATTGGTCTGACAAATGTTTTGCATGCTCTGGTTAGCAGATCAATATTATCAGAGAAGAAGCTGCAAAGGAATAGGTTAACAACTCTTAAAGCCTTTTTGGCAATGTTATTACAGATTACTGGTGTATTTGACCTCTCCTTTGGGCTTAGCCTGGTCATCTCCTACCATTACAATTACAAATGTAGTGGTACCTCTACCTACAAACGCCTCTACTTAAGAACTTTTCTAGATAAGAACCGGGTGTTGAAGATTTTTTTGCCTCTTCTCATGAACCATTTTCCACTTACAAACCCGAGCCTCTGAAACTGTAACTGGAAAAGGCAGGGAGAAGCCTCCATGGGGCCTCTCTAGGAATCTCCTGGGAGGAAACAGGGCCGGAAAAGATGGGGAGAAACCTCTGTGGGGCCTCTCTAGGAATCTCCTGGAAGCAGGGCCAGAAAAGGCAGGGAGAAGCCTCCGTGGGGCCTCTCTGGGAATCTCCTGGGAGGAAACAGGGACTCCACCCTCCCTATGGTTTCAGCAATCACATGCATTATTTGTTTTTACATTGATTCCTATGGGAAAAATTGCTTCTTCTCACAAACTTTTCTACTTAAGAACCTGGTCACAGAACGAATTAAGTTCGTAAGTAGAGGTACCACTCTACTTTGTTTTAATTCTCTATTTTGCCATGGTATGTAGACTATTCTTACATTTTGCACTCTGGGGCCTGATGAGTGTTGGAGTTTATGGGTTGAGCATGCATCTGAAAAAAATGATTGTTGAGAGGGTGTGCCTATCACACTTTCACAGCTCTGAAATTTTACCCTGTGTTTACGTTATAGTATATCTCTGAACATACGTTGAGTTGAGAACATTGTCTGAATGTCTGAGAAATCAATTACATTGTGATTTGAGGTCTGAGGTCTTTGGGAAAATTTATCTCCAATACTGAGTTTGTCAAGAATTGTAGCTACTGGATCTTAGACTTCATCATACTTCTTTGACAATGCCTGGTTTTAATATAGGGGGAATTTAGTATGAGTTGACAGATGGAGAAGAACTTGCTATTCCCCCTGGCTAAACTAGGTGATCAGGGTGTGGCTTTTTTTTTGTCTAGACTCACAAAAAAAAATTATTGAAGCAAACCAATTGTGATTACATCCTGAACTGAAGCATTTCCCAATGCAACTGCTACCTGTTAATCTTTTATAATCAATTACCTTGCATAAATTGTGTTTGTTTGCTTCTAATTATAACTAATTATGCTTCTAAATATGTTCTTTGGGGCTATCAAGAGAATGTAGATTGAATGGAACCAGGAGGTGAGAAGAAAGAATCTATGATTAACAGATATCTTCCAAAGAG